>NW_006912205.1:0-62280 GCF_000523435.1 Bipolaris zeicola 26-R-13 | reverse complement strand
CCGCGATGATCATTACCTTTTGACGTGGACGTCCATAGGCCCTCCGCCATCTCGTCACTTGTCAAGGAGAGAATCCTTCTTGTTACTTGTAACAGATAGCCGATTGTCGAAATCCCGCTCGCTTGTAAAACACGTTATATACACTTGGAATAGATACCCAACTTTTTAGCCCTCTACAGACACTCGATTTCCTATCTTGCAACACCACAAGTCGTTGCTAGGCCGCTAGTATCTACTACCTTGGATTTCATCCGGCCTTCTCTAACTAGTCTGTATCTGTCTAAAAGCTGGCCAACCGGTAGGTTTTTATATGGAGATCGCATTTCGATCAGGTTATTGCTCCCAATGAGCTGTTTGTACTGCTGTAGTGGCTTGTTGCTTAGCAAATCACGCACTTGAGCAGCAACTGACAGCCCTGCTGTGCAGAAGCGGTCTGGCTTTCACATTCTAGCTGGGTTAAAGCATGGCTAGATAACTCATGTTGACATGACTAGATATTATTTCGAAAATAGTCAGCGGCTTGAGATGTACTGGACCCCATGCAACAGACCACTAGTAGTATAAGAGAGATTTTATTGAGAATAGGATACCAAGCACACCATTTGATGTTGTATAAAGAGTACTTGTTAGCGAGGGTTTTCACAGATAGGCACAAAATATAAGTCAGAGCAAACTAAGACAAATCCTTGATGAGTAGCATAAGGTTCGGATGAGACTTATATATACTATAAACGTGACTGTGGTTTCCTTTGGACCGAGGACTGGCTTTGTTGGGCCTAACTTTCAAATTATCATTACATTTTCACCACAGGTAAGTGATTTAATTATCACATGGGGCACCGTTGAGGCTGGGACAGACAGAATGGTAACGTCTTCCATCGGTTGGGTTGCCCTCCCAACCCGCACAATCAGCCGCGCTCCAGGCTCTCTCGACGAGGCACTAAACAGTAGAGGCGTCTTGTTAGCAAAAAGTTCTGGAAAAACTATGCTTTGTAGCTTTTTTGTCCCCAAAGATGAATACGTACAGTGTTTGTGTTTGAAAGCCTGTCATAGCAGGTTATTCCTCGGCCCCTGCAGTACCATGCGGCAATCACTGCAGACCTCCCACTGGGCAAAATCTCGATACATTGACAGGCGAGCAGGCCTGCTACAAGAGGTGCACTAGGTATGAGTTAGTGGGATAGTATAGCATGAGGTTGCTACGTGGAAACTTACCTGGCTGCAAGGCTTGCGAGTAGGAGAGTGACCTTCATGGCTTAGATAGAGCGGATTGAGTTGACTTGACTTGAGTTGTAGAAGAGAATCGGTTGTGATGAAGAATATAATGCGAGTACGACGCAGCAGTGAAGGTATTCATGCCTCAACACAGACCTCTTTTTACCTCGGTCTTTACTTATTCTAACATGGGATCCCTATTGTTGTAGCATCTTCCGCCTTTGACTGCCTTTCACCGCTAGTCAGTGGGGTGGCTGCGCAAATATTGAGGTTCTACGATCTACGCAGTACACAATGATCTCAAGCTATGGCATCGATACAAAGTAAATTGAGTATCTCGTGACACGCAACATGAGAATAAGTACTATTACAGAATATGAAGAAGCCTAGAGAGAATTGGTAGGTGTAATAGCCGGCTATCTCGAGGTAATATGCACGCTATGCAGACGCCTGCAGTACACGGCAGCGTACATCCTAGTGCAACCATTCCTAATCAAGTATAGAGATATTGATAGTCCAGATACGGAGAACAGAGCAGAATTTCTGACAGACAGTTTGATCAGCAGATCATTTTATGAATGAGCGTCAAGGTGCTTTGCGAGACTACAACACATCCCTGCTATTGGCACGCTCACGAATCAGTGTGCAAGTCAGAGCAATTGTGAATAACTTTACTTGGAGATGAGAAGAAGTAGATTCCTCCCAAGAAAGCGTATCTTGGAGAGCGCTATGAATCTTGACAAGGAGAGCTTGTCTCATCGGACGTTTTACGGGGGCTTGGACTGTCAAAAGCACAATCTATAAAGCCGCGAGAAGAATAGCTGTGAGTGAATTTACTTGAACACAGGACAGGGTAGATTTTCCGTCTGTGAGTGAATCTTGGGAGGAAGCGGGGATCTTGGTTTGTCTACAGTTTAGTCCATGAAGCCATAATACGAACAGTTGTGAGTGAATTTATGTAAAAGCAAGACGGACTAGATTTTGCCATATGCAAGCGGATATTGAAGAGGTGCTGAGGATCCCAAGCAGGAGGCTTAGCTATCCGGGCGGCTCACGGGAGCTTGGCTTTTGCTTGTAGTCTATAAGGCCGTAAGTAGATGTGAGTATACGATAGATGTATGTACATCCCCAGAAACGGACTGTCTCTGACATTTGGCTAACCCAAAAAGGAAGTGATATGCGCGATCTATCTCTCACGACACGGCAAAAGGAAAGGTCCTACTCGATGCACTTCAACACGGTATTTTTGTATAAGATGGTATGTCTCTGTGAGTTTGTGAGTTGTATCAGACACTATCATCCTCTCTTCGTACATACTATACACAACAAGCCATTTACTTGAAACCCTTCAACTCGCGTCCTCTACTGCAATGCAGCTCAAGTTCAACGCAATTGGCCTTTTGGCTATTATGACTTCCCTGACGTCCGCTATACCTGCGGAGCACGTCAGTCTTGTAGTCCAGGGTGAAGTTGCCGTCTCAAAACTAGAGGCGAGGCAGGTGCAGTATAGCTGTCAAGTTGTTCGAGCGAACCAATTGGGAAGATGCCGAAATGCGATTGCTGATCTGAGGAGGCGCGATCTTAGAGGATTCGATGTCTTTGGTAGGTATCGCTAGTTTATTGTGTCTAGAAGCTGACTGACATCGTATAATAGCTTGCATTAGCGCCGGTGCTGCTTTCTTTGATTCTTGTGCGGCTGCAGTCGCGATGGGGGGCTTGGGTAAGATACTATTTAGCTCATTGAAATCCAAAATAACACATACAGATTCTCTAATTGACGTGGGCTGCATTGGAACTATTGCCAGCATTGAGGCTGGATGCAGAGGTTGCAAGGCTGGTATTGAGGAACGGGATGTAGAGCGTGCAGCAGCCACGATATCTACTTAAGTGGGCCACGGATACCTTCTCCCCACCAGCGCAGTATTGGATCGATCGACAATTTTATCCAACAGTTCACAGCATGCACCCAGCCGTCGCGAAAGTAGGCTCTTCTTTGTCAACATGTTACGGTTGTAACTGAGAAGCCATGCCATAGCTGGTACGAAGTAGTAATCCGTCGAAATTATAAAACAATGATGACACCACTACATACTATCATTCAACTCTTATGACTTTAACTTTGATTGTTTGCACAAGTTTGGCGTATAGCATATTGGACTGGTTTTCCTGGAAAAGAATGTTAGGCCACACGCCAACCTGCCCGAATCGAGTATCAAAAGGAAAGAATTAGCAATTGCTATGAATCCGATAAGCTTCTCATCCATGTTGTAAGCATGTAGCGCATTGATAGTGTACCGGGCGAATTTGTCCAGTAGGAGCCTTAAAAAGAGTGCTTATTTCATTTCTCAATCGGCCCGAGCACAATTCAGTCCTTATTGGCGGTGACTTCTAATTTCAGGTCATCTGGATGGCACTGAACAAAAGCAATCACCCCAGCAGTAACCAATCTCTTTCTGAGCAATCTCTGAAGCCCAGATGGGGATCATCTTTGTTTTGGGTGCCGCGCTATATAGGGTTGGCTCTGTTTATATATTTCAAGAGCTCATTTTCTTGTTGTAGTTTGAGGGATTGTTGATTCTGAAAGTGAACAGTGTGTGGGGTGCTTGAACCTTGATGCCGGTGCGCGAGCGTTACCCGGTTCGTGCCACCCCTTTTCGCGATCTGGGGTAAATTAAGGATGCCTTCAAGCACAGCTTCAAAGCACTCTATGTGGGGTGGTTACGGCATAGTGGTGATGATGGCGGTGGTTTTAGTGGGCCAGCGGTCGTTGCGCTGTCCGGCACTGGACTACCTAGTAGTAATCTACGATTGGTTAAATCCCCCATCACGGATCCACCGCCAAACAGTGGAAAGTTTCGTTATTCTAATTCTTAACTTCCCAAGGCCGAATGTACCAACTCTGCAAAGCTGACGATTTATATCCTCATTTTATGTTTCCTTGACCCTATGCCGTATCGAAGCACATCCTCTCAACACAGCAAGAGCAAGTCTGGATACCGACTCATTACTATGGAGCAAACTAAATCTAGTAATGGCAGAAAAAAATGATGTGCACAAATCTTATATTTGGAGTAATATGATCTTGTCTATCAAGGCCATGGAGATGCGCCAAGACCCGCGTATGTGTGCCTGAACACGAAAGGTCAGGATCGCCGCATTCCACGCCTCTTGACTATTTGCCTAATACGGTCTACACTACCACTAGGCGCCAACAGCCTCAGCCTTGGGCTTTTTGTATGTAAACATCAAACTTCCAAATTTCTCATTACACTCTTGCTGGGCAAAAGGGACACGGCAGGTAACGATTTCTGCAGTATTCTCGAACAACATCGTGAGTCGTACAGGCGATGCAACATCAATAAGTAGTCAAACATGGCGACAACTGAGAGCCAAAACAAACAGTCAGACGTCTCCAGTGACAACAGCAACAAGCCCACGCCAGCTCAAATTGAGGCAAGAACTATCCTTAACCACGTCCTTACTCAGCTCCAATCCCACCCCCACTACACCACCACCTACAGCCCTTGGATCCAGCGCAACGGCCACACCCAGCTCCTCAACTTTTGCCAACCGCTAGTCATGCCACGAACCTGGAACTTCCTCTCCAACCGCTGGTCTCTAGATGCCTTAAAACCGCTATCAGGGGACCTGCGCTACTCGGGCCGCGCCATCTACCTCGACGGCATCCTAGGCCTCGACAAGCGGCTGCGCATCTACGTTGGGCAGAGCCACAATCTGCGGGCTCGCGTGGCGCAGCATCTGAACTTCAGGTACAGGAGAGACCATAGCTCGCTGCACTACTTTGCGCTGCAGGAGAGCGTGTACAATATACTCGGTGCTATCGTTATTTTACCTGGTGTGAATACTGGGCCGGGTACGGATGACATGCCGTTGCTGATGAATGTGCTCGAGCTGTGGATGTGTCTTGTTTTTCGGTCGTTGCCAATGCAGGTGCTTGAGGAGTGGCTGCCGGATGATGGGTCGGTGGAGAGGAAGAGGAAAGTAGGGAAAGAGGGGGTAGTGAGCGGACTCAATGTTGCGTGTCCGCTTGATCAGGGGAGGGATGATAGGATGTTTGTGGATTTGAGTGATGACGAGGATCCGCTTGTTAAGGCGTATTTGAAAGAGGTCAGGAGGAAGAAGAAAGAAAAGGAGGAAGATGAGATTGTCAGAAGAAAAGAAGCGTATGTAGAGAAGGCGACGGGGTACAAGGGAGGAGATGGAGACATACGTGTTCCGCAATGGGTCTTCTACGGTGTACTGGCAGGGGTTCTGGGGTATGTTTTGGTTAGTAGTAGAGTGGGACAGAAGCTTAGATGGTGGATGATATAGAAGTGGAGATACATAGTTCATGCGACAGTCACGCTAGTATTACTTTTAGACTCATGAGATGATGACGATAAGATTCAATCGAGTGTTTCTGGTTTTCTATTGGAATTGCTACATGATACCCAGCATACTGAATAAGAACCAGGGAAATAATCGTATAGTACCCAGGCGACCAGAGTCCAGCTGCAAGTCCCTGCTTTTCCCCATTCCACTACGCCAAACTAGAAGTATCAAATAATCTACAGTTGCCGCCTAGCACCACTCAAATACTCGGTTTAGATGGCAGTGCGCTGGTTCCGGTGGGTGTAATCGTCACGCTTTGCAATGGCTCCATTCACACATTTTGTGCCTCCAGCCACGGGCATCATAAATGCCTTTCCAAAGTTACAAAGACCGTATTGCGTACCGTCGGGTGAGCAGACGAGTTGGCCATCAGCAGAGCAAGGCATGCCAGTAGAGAATCCAGAGCCTGGGGCTGGCCCAGCTGAGGGACGAGGTGCAACGGGGCTCGGGACTGGGGCTGCGATGGGTTGAGTGGGACCGGGGCCTTGAGAAGGTTGAGCGGGCCTGGGCTTGGGAGCCGGAATGGCACTACAAGCAGAAGGAGCCATGACACCACCTGGGTTGGTAGGCACAGGAGCCATGGGCGCGGTGACAGTCTTGACAGTACGGAAGGTCGACGACATCGCGGATCCAGCATCTGATGCAACTGGAGCCTGTGAAGAAGCCCCAGCACCATCAGAGCCACTACCACCGCCACCACCACTACGACCCATTCCAGGCTGCGAAGTTGTACCCGCGCAAAGATCCATAAACGGACCCTCGCTAGATGTCGTACCAAACATGCCTGGATTCGCAAATGTATAGTCGGCCCCTTCTTTCGTCGTACCACACGAGCCCGGGACGTTTATATTCGCAATCGCCATATGGGGAAGCGCATCCAGACCCGATGCATCATCCGCGCCGCCAGTGACTGAAACAGAAGCGCAGTTCATGTACATTTCGCGGTTACCGATCTTGTTGAACCACGTCCAAGCCACAGTCAGGTCGCCGGAAGGAAGATCCTGGGGGACGGTAAAGGGGAAATTGCCGTTGTAGCTCTCACCGTTTTGATCTAGGTTACCCTCTACGTTGGCAGGACATCCGCCTTCGATGCTATAGATGACTTTCCACTTGGAATCTTTGGTGGGCGGTTTGTCGGTGGTTACGCTCATCTGGCAGCTTCCACCGCCGTGAACGGCAGTGCCCGAGAAGGAGAGGGATTGGGTTGATCCAGCGGGCCACTCGTTCACTGTAGCAGAACCACTAGCCGGGCCCTTGCAAGGGAAGTCAGAACCATCTGGGGCGAGTGGTGAGTTATTTGGGGCGTTGAAGGGAACCGGGTTGGCCATGATCATGTGAGCACTGGAGAGAGGCGCCAGGGCCGCCAGGGCCGCGGTAGCGAGAAGAGTAGTCTTTTTAGTAGGCATCTTAGGTTGATAGATCTCCTGGAAAATTCGTGTAGCTGTTTGGAAAAGGAGTGTTTTGAAGCTGGGTGATCAGCAAGTTGTAGAAGTTGATGCGTTTGGTTTGGCAGGATAAGGAAAAATATCAGCAGTCTTATGTAGTTTGTCGCGCTGAAGGTGAGGAGTGTGTTGTGGAACTAAAGTACAATAGCGATTGTGGTTGTGTGATCTCACAATAGCTTCACAATGAGACATGTCAAGGGACTGGTGGCTGTCGATTGTGAAGGTGAAGGTGAATGCAAAGGTGACGCATGTGTTGAACGTCATCAGCCAGTGAATTCGAAATCTTGCGGGACTTTTCGACGTGGAAATGGTCTGGTCCTTTCAGGAGTAAAAGGAGAAGCCGATCGGATTCTATGTTGAACGATTTTGAAACGACTCGTCGTGCACATGACGGGAAAAGCATAGTGAGATGGTAGTTGGGAGATTTGAGGATAAGACAGTAGCGTGAAAAGAAATGATTGAAGCAAATAAAGAAAAAGATACGCTAGAATGCTGTCCATCACAATTGTGGTTTTGTCATCTATGCAGTGAATCGAAAGTGACAAGTCTTGAATTACCCATGGTCTCCGAGTTGGATATACCGATGTGGTCGAAAAAGCAGCGCTGCTGGTTTCGTATCTGAGACTTGATATTAGCAGCATTTTACCGTAATTTGTCATGTGAGTAAAAGTCTAAACTTATTCATGCTCTGCCATCATGGAACGTAAAAGTATAGCGCGTGGTTCCATTGGTGAAGTGAAGGGAGGGAAGCCTAGTGCGGATATAGACTAGCGTGTCTTGGCACGTCTAGCTGCAGCGCAATCGCGAAAGCATCCCAACGCTTGCCAGGTACGCGCAAGAGGATTCACGATTCGAACGGATTTGCACAATCTGGCATAGCGAAGGAGGGTCGTGCTACAGAATCAACCCGACATACCCTGCGTGGCTTGGTGCGCAGATTGTGCTCTCCCATACATTGCGACGCGTCCGGTGTTCGCGAGCTCTGTTGAGCTTCCTCAGATTCCCTACACGACCCATCGCGCGCATCAACAGCCATGTTTACAAGCACGGGAAAGACGGCGCCGCCCCAGGCCTTCATGTCCAGCTATGCGCCACGACTGCGCAGCCACGGAAACTCGCTCATATCGCCCATTGTCCCGCCCTCGAATACGCTGCCTGCACCGCGCGTGACGAAACGTGGAACTGCCGTTCTCAGCTACGCGGAAGATGCCTACGACGATGACGACTTTGAAGATAGCGACCGCCCGCGACGAGCAACTGGCCTCCGCAGTGTACAAAAGGCCGACCCGCTAAACGCTGATCACTCAGCGCAAATCGCTGCTTTGGGGGAGGAACTCACGGCACCAATCGACCTGCAAGGAATTTGGAGAGACTGGATGGGCAGGCCAAAGCGAACTTTGTGAGTGGCATAGTGGCAGGGCTTGGCCGTGGATTGAAGAGATTGCTGAAAAACTAACATGTTGCAGAACTGAGAAGCAAGTCCTGACGCAGTCTGTCTTACCGGTGACACTGATCCCTATTCGCATAGACATGGACATTCAAGCTTTCCGTCCCGATGCGCCGCTACCCACACCCTCAAATGCTCGCGAGTTTGGCATCAACGAGAACCTGCCCGCGTACAAACAGCCTGACGTCACCCCTGCATACAGACTCAAGGACTCGTTTCTGTGGAACCTACACGAGGCTCTAACGACACCCGATCAATTCGCAAAGCAATTTGTAGATGAGCTGGATCTTCCAAATGAGCGGAAACCCTTGATAATCTCTCAGATTGCCAACCAAATCCGACAGCAGTTGGAGGAGTATGCTGGTGTTGCGCTTCATCCTCTGTTCCATTCCGCAAACTCGCCTGCTGTACAAGGAACCGGTGCCAAACCTGCGCTGCCCATTTCGTCTCGCGATGGCACCTCCACTCCTGTTGTCCCAGCCACAAATGGCGCATCCACACCAATGACAAACGGCGCATCTCAAGCAGAGGGTGCGCAGACACCAGCAGGCATACCAAATGGCATCAGTGCAAAAGCTACGGCGCTGCCTTCGGAAGAACTTCACAACCCGGATGACACCTACCGATGCATTGTCACACTGAACATCAACCTCATGAACCGGTTATACACAGATAAATTCGAGTGGTCATTGCTACATCCTCCAGGTTTTGCGGAAATGTTTGCCAAAACAACTTGCGCCGATCTCGGACTGTCAGGAGAATGGGTGAATGCTATGACGCATAGTATCTATGAAGCTGTCTTGCGGCTCAAAAAGGAGGCGTGTGAAAACGGCGGACTAGTAGGTGACGGAGAAATTGACAATGATGCTGTGGAGCCAACCATTGGCGCAGGGTGGAGATATGACCAAGAACATCTCTGTGACGAGTGGGAGCCAAAGGTTGAGATTCTGTCGCCCGAAGAAATCGAAAAGCGTGAAGGCGACCGCGAAAGGCAGATTCGCAGGTTACGGCGAGAAACGGCGCGCTTTTCGTCAACCTCAAATATGACGGGCACTCCAGCCAATGAGTTCTTCAATAACATCGAAGGACAAGAAAATATGGGCCGTGGTGAGCGTAGCAAGAAGAAGAGAAGATTCAGGAGTTTAAGCCCTGTCGGGCGCGGCACACCTGGCGCTGGAGGAGGCGGATCCGGCTACGGTGGGCAGGACGGCGGGCTGCAAGAGGGGTACGTATTCACAATTCGGCTACAAAGAGATTTTCTTTCGCTAACGTTTATGGTACAGGGAGAGGCAAACGTGGAGATGTTCACACTGTTGGGTTTGGGGAACTGCGGTTTGGGCCGTTCGAGATGGTCCAAAAGGACCGCGCAGCCTGTGCAACAATTGCGGCTACCTTTACGAACGTGACAAGAAACTGCCGCCTTGGTCTGAGAATCTCTTCTATCACGAAAGGCCAATGCACGAGATACCACAGTATCGGCCACAACGATGATAGTGGGCCTAAGTCTATAGTAAGGAAACGTTTTCTTCGCCGACCGCGGTAAGCTGATGGAGTTTTAGCCTTGTTGTGGCGCTCTCTGCTTGGTCGTTGAGCCCAGTTTTCTTGAACACTTGATTCCCACATTTTGAAACTTAGTCGCATTGTTTTGTTGCAGCGTGGCGTCTTGGGTGGGGGGTGTGTCTGTCATAACGGTACACTTTTGTATAACACCAAACGGAAATCTTTATCAATACCAACAATTAGAGGCTGTGGGGCTGGTTGGGAGTGTGTCCGGGCAACGGAGACTTGGGGTTCAGGATGTGAAGGGGCCAACCTGTTTCGTTGCCACGGAGCACAAGCAGCTTTTGTTTGCCTTTGAGGCGAATGGTCTAGCGAGATCTGTTATAGCCTACAGCGTATGGCGTCGTCTCTCCTTTTTTTACCGCAAAGGTTGTCTACATAGTTGGAAGTATAGTTTACAGCAAGAGCTGCGCTTTGTAGACGTGGGATATGGCAGAATCACTGGCATTCTTATTTTTTTGGTTTCCATTTTGGTGGCGCTACGTCTATTGTGTTGTCCAGAAGCCCCCCTTTTCTCGATATTTGGTTATTGTTTACATGCACTGTTAGGATGTATATGCACTACGCCGCATGCCTGCAGCATACATTTCGCAATCCATACTCGATACACACACTTGGCAAGTTCTCCGTGCTTTAAACCAAGTGATCACAAGATAAATCAGTAGATCAATATGAATTACTTTGGTTTTATCCAGTCACAGAATTTAGCAGAATACAGTCACAGGTATTTGGAGTCAGTCAAAGGCCGTCCACGGGATATGTTCCTTTTCGACCTGATGAATCAACACAGTCTGCTTCTACTTTGGGATTACTAACATGAGATCTTCAGGTAAAGGGGAATGCGATCGTCTACATGTACCAGTCTTTGACGCCTTTATTTGTCTTATTCACTTTGCCAAACGTCATCGAACAGTGGTTGTGCTGCAAGGCCGCGATATCTGCATGACACTAACTATGAAACAATGAGAGACAAAGAGACAAGACATGGTTGGATCGACCTAGAGAATAGTAGTGATATCACAAGGTCTCATCGTGTCGGTCAAGGAGACAATTACTTGCCAATGACCATGATCCCGGGAACCCACCGATGCACCCCGAGCATCCCGACTGGCACGAGTTGAGCCAAGAATAAGAGGAGATGATTAAGATCATCATCTAGGGACTACACATACACGCCCTTGGTATCGTATATAGTAATGATCAACGGATAAGTCCCGTCAGCGACGGTTGTAACGGATGCCTGTAGCATTGTCTTGGGGGACGTGAACAATGCCAGGATGACGGGAAACGGGAGAGGACGGAAGGATGAGTTGGCAGGGCGCGACATAGACTGACGTTCTGGGATTAGCTGGCTGCTGCATGGAGAAGGAGCGAATGGTACAGTCCCAAGAAGGCGTCTCATGTCCAACACAACCACCCACTTGTCTGAAAACATTGTCCACACTGTTACACAGTGCCACTCCACAAACCCCCCCACCCCTATGAGTCCTTCTCCGGTGTCAAGCTTCTCGAATGGATGGGGATCAGCGTACCGTACGAGTGTCGACAGCATAGCAGTGTTTAATTCGCTCGTCGCTTATGAAACCCATCCAATGGCTGGAGCGATGGTTGTGGCGCAGGTGCTGAAAACTGCCTAGTAGTGCATGGCTATTGAGTGATGAGGGTCACAATAGCAAGGCCGACGCGTCTTGCACCTTGTGCACTTTGTGTGCGACCGACGTTGCATTTGCTATTGTGCGTGATGCAGTGGCGCAATACCTGCATTGGATTGTTTGGCCTTGCTATTGTGTCGGCTGTTGCAGGTGATGCTGAATAGCTCTTGGCTGGAGATTGCATGATGGGCGGGAATATTTAGTAGGGTGGCGTCCTACTGCCGCCGTCTTGGGTTATCCCAGGGAGACTGAACTCGGTGTCGGAATACTACTAAGAAGAGTTTCTTTCCGGTACGTACGTGACATGTTGCTTCGTTTGCAAGATGATATTTCTTAATTGCTGACGTCCCGTAGGGTTTTCTCCCAACAAGGCAAATTCTAGACATCTCGGCCAGCGGCCATCTCCGATCACTGCTTGTGTAATAGATCACGGTATCTACCGGGGCAAATCTACCGTTTAGATTTCGTGGTCGCGCAACACTTTCCGGCAAAGCGTTCAACCACTGCTATGTGCTGGTGGTCGACTCGCATGATCTTCGGATAATCCATCACACCAACATCACGCCACGACTCCACGATCACGGTACCCCACATCATCGTGCCAAACAACTTGGAAAAACTTGGGAAAAGAGTGTGCATATAGGCCATGGAGCCCTTTCACAATACTGCTGTGCACAGTGCAAAAGTATCAACGCTACAACAAACTTCACAATCTCAATTCAACAACAACAGCACTTGGACATTATCATTGGAACAAATGCCAGCACCCCCAGCCTACGAAACAGTCATAGATTCCAACATGCCACAATCGAGAGCATCAAGTCCGTACATACATTTCGAAGGAGAAGAGGAAGACAGGGAAGTGGACAATGACACGCCTGAGGTAGTCATCAACGCCGCAACCCAAATCCGCGGGCACGGAAACATTATATCCATTGCGCAAATGGACAGTGTACGGATAGCAAACCTCATCACAAGCCTGCTCAATTGTGGGGATAAAATACCAGTAGACGACGCCACACGACCGCTTACACCTCCAAGCCCAGTGCCACTAGCAACAGCGCAGGCGCAGCGGACAACAAGGACGCAAGTCAGGGGGGTGCACAAGTATCCTAACATCAACATCACGGTCAATTGCGGTGCGACGGTTCTAGGAGACCGGAACATTGTAGGGCCAGGACTGGGCGACATTGCAAGGCAGATGCAGATGGCACAGCGAAACCAGGCGGCGGCGCTACAGGCTCATCAACAATTGCAACAAAGACAAGCAGCAGCGGCAGCGGGAGCGGCCGTGGCGGCGGCAGCAGTTGCTGCTGAAGAGCAAAAGATGGCATCACCGCCATTGCAGCGAAGCGGTAGTATGTATCCGACTGCTACCTCGCCGTCGCAATACTGCAGGCAAGTGCCCTTGTCGCATGGAGTTGCAACGCCGCCGATGAGTCGAAGCTCAAGTCTGCATAGCGATGGCGAGAGCCGGAAAAGAAAAGGGCCAGATGTTTGCGAGGCGGCTGATGCGAAGAGGCGGTGTTGATTTTCTTTCGAGCAGAAGAACGGGAGGCATGTTTTCTTTCCGAGACTTTTTTTTGTCCTCTCGCCAGCGTTGTTTATTTTTATTTTTTTTCCTCTCTTCTCTCTTCTTATCTGCTGGCATGGGAAAACGAAACTAAGCGGGAGCGGCGTTGTACATATGTGGGCTCTACGTGGTGATGGATTGGGTGTACATAGTGGAAGGCAATGGCCATGTCATACGATGATAACGAATTTGTTTGTTTTGTGTGGTTGTTTGTTGGGCGCAAGAAAAATAGGCGTACGTATCCTCGGACAATTGCACGTGACAGAGGGCCCATGTGTGTGTGTGTGTGTGTGTGTGTGTAGTAGTAGTAGTAGTCGTCGCACGGCCAGCACATCGGAGCAGGGGGGTGGCCGAGTGGGACGAGTAGAGAACGAGAGTAGTATCACGCTTCGTGTCCTTTTCAAGTCGCTGTTGCAACTCGGTAGTCCCAAGGACAGGACAGGACAGGACAGTCGAGGAGACAAGCAGCATCATGGCATTAGTAATTTGCAACGGCTACCTTCCGCGCACAAGGCCGCCAAATGGCAAGGTGCATTCAAGTCTGCATGCACTGGCAATGCAGCTCGTCGCATTGTGCGCGGCATTGCCGTGAAGGACATGGCATGCCTCTGCCGTCTGCGGCAGCGGGTTGGCGGACCCCTGCCTAGCCGCGTCCCCAATCGAGGCAGCATTCGCAAGCTCGACGACTACCACATGAAAGCACCTCCGCTCTGCAACCTCATTCCCTCTTTCGTCCCCGTCTCTCCCATATCCATTCTTAGCCAAGACGCCTTGCCACCGCCATTGTCCCCCCCTCGGCCTGTTTGCACCCTAGACACTCTACAAGCCGCGAGTGCGCGACTCGGTGGCTGCACTCCACGCTTCCGAAGTGGTCCAACACCTTTACCTGGCCTCTTCCCACCACCATCTCGACACCTGAGCGTCGCTTGCCTGTGCAACGTGTCAGGCACTTAGGTTACCACGTCCAGCCTAACATCAAGGCATCCTCCACCGGTAAGCCCCTTTTCGTCTTTCACTCCTGCTTGCTCAACCTTCCTGGGCCATCACCGTCATCCCACCCCCTTCCCTCGCTCCATTGCCGCTCAATCACGCTGTTTTCACTCGCCTGCTGCCCACTTCAACTATTGCATCGCAATTCGCGCATACGTCATCCGTCGTCTAACAAATTGCCAGCAATCCACCTCACGGAAAGCGGCCACGTATTCATTAGCGGCGACTCCTTTCGAGGCATTGTACACCACACTTAGCCCATCATGGAGACATGGATGAGCTGGGCCATGTTCCTGGCCATTGGCGCTGCCGCATACTGGTACTATGCACACCAAAACAACGATGGCGTTGCGCGAGGACGGTCGACAACGGGCAAGTCCACCACCAACTCATTAAAGGAGGCGGTCAACTGGGACTCTGAGACCAAGCCCAAGCAGAAGGCCAAGGCCAAGGTTCCCCGCAAGTCGGTCAAGGCGCCTACTCAGGATACCAGCAACAAGGCGGCTGCTCCCAAGGCCGCTCCTGTGGCACAGGAGGAAGTCGCTCCGCCTGCTGCCCCCATCAACAAGGCACCCAGTGGCAAGGACGTCTCTGATATGTTGGGCGAGCGCTCTGTCTCTCCCTCTGTTGTGAGCATTAAGCCCTCTGAAAAGCCCGCCAAGTCCGTCAAGGCTCAGACACAAAAGGCCGAGGTTGCGCAGGAGACCAAGAAGCAGCGCCAGAACAGGAAGAAGGCTGAAGAGGCCAAGGCTGCGCGCGAGGAGGAAGAGAAGCAACGCAAGGCTCTTGAGGAGAAGCAGCGCCGTACTGCCCGTGAGGCTCGCGGTGAGCCGGCCAAAAACGGTCAGCAGAGCAAGCCTCCTGCGTCGAACCCTTGGACTGAGGTTCCATCTCGTGGTGCGGTTCAGCCTCCCAAGACAGCCCCTACTGGTCAGCTTCTCGACACTTTCGAGGCTCCCGCTGCCGCTGCTCCTGCCCCTACAAACGGCAAGAACACTACTTCTGCCTCTTACAACAGCCTGCCTTCTGAGGAGGAGCAGCTCCGACTTGCCATGGAAGACTCTGCCTGGACCACTGTTCCCAAGGGAGGCAAGACTAAGCGCAAGACCGTCAACGAGGAACTTGCCGAGGAGCGTGATGACATCAACACTGTCAAGCCATCCCAGCCGGCAAAGCCTGTCCGACCAACCGAGACTCTTAGGGAGAGCAAGAACCCCAGCTCTCGTTACCAGATTCTCGCCGAGGAGTTTAACCCCAAGACTGGCGATGAGATTGACGATTGGGCGGTCATGTGAGGTTGTTGACCATGACTAAACCAGTAATTGGTCCTTGAGACTTGTGGGCCATGCGTGCAGTCATGCAATACCTACGTGTTATCATTCTTTCCAAATTTCTGTCATGGCCATGACCGTTAGTACAGGGGTCTTCCGGGCGTTGGGACGGCAACCTGTCAGAGGATCTGGTAGAGGAGGGAGGCAAAAAGTCGGCATGTTACGTGGGAACGTCTGGGCGACGAGCACGATGGGGATAATGAGGGTTAATTTCCCTACCTTGTATGCTGAATGTTTGGAAAAATTATCGGCGTACGGGGGTTTACCTTTGGAACTGCGCGCGAAACCTGCCCTTGTATTCTCTCGTTGTATTTCACTGTTACACATGAACACCAAGTCTCTGAGATTTGGCGAAAACGCCTCTCTGAGGCTGACTACATAGAAAAGACATGGCTTTGGTCGCTGAATGCTTCAAGTGCAGCAAATAGGAGCTGTGTCTATTTGAGATTGCCCCATGATTACTGGGATCTATTCTCGGGTTCCGAGGAGCCGCAAGCCCACTATATGTGGTGAGCGTAGTAAGCGCACCCCAAGTAGAGATTATAATTGTATCAAGACCCACCGGGACTACCGTATCCGAGTCAGCCCAAAAGCTCGCTAATACGGTGGGCGCCGGTTGGGCAATGTGGCCTTTAACCAACGGTGCATATCTAAGTACCTGCGTTGCAACGGCGCAGGTTGCGCGAGACAAGCATGAGCACATGAGCACGCGGACATGGTCCGGATGGCGGCCGGATATAGGATAATATCGGTGATTGTAACTAACGATGTTCAGACGAAAGGTTATAGGTCGCTCCAACCCTGCAATTTATTTAGCTTGCGACAGATCAGTATAGTGAGACCGCAGGGTAACGCGCAATAGGTTAGGTTGCTGACATAATCTGACGTTTCCGAGAATCAATCGCGTGAAGGACACCTGTTCGCAGGAGCAACCCTATCACCTATTACACCTCCGCCTCGCACCCTCCTTTCCTCTCTACAATCCTCCAGCCATGGCGCAGATACGCGGCACAGCTGGCTACCATTTGGGAAACCAAAGCCCCTTTGGCAACTCCGGGCGCAACGACGACATGAACAACGACCCGAGTCCCCTCGACCAACTGAGGGCCCAGACAAGCAAACTCGAGGACATGTTGGACACTGTCGCCGATCCTATCAAGCCGTAAGTAAGGACTGGAAGTACACGGGTTCGATATTTGGTACCAGACACCGCTCTTGGTGCTGCTACACAAAACGGCCCGTTCTGGGAAACATGGGCTGACTTGCATCTTTGCACAGTTACTTGCCAGCAATTGGCCGCTTCCTGATTGTCGTAACTTTCCTAGAGGACGCGCTACGCATAGTAACTCAATGGAGTGACCAGCTCACATACCTTAATAACTACCGACGCAGTATGTCTCGATCACTACCCCTCACGACACGTTGAGACGCATGGCTAACACTTGGCGCCACTCAGTCCCTAATGGTTTAACGCACATGTTCCTTATTGTCAATGTCATCGCCATGACAGTCTGCTCCATTGGTGTTATTGCCCGGAAATACTCTGAATTCAGTGTCGGCGGGCTCATGGGCGTGGTTGTGTTGCAGGGTCTCGGATACGGTCTTGTTTTCGACCTCAACTTCTTCCTCCGCAACCTGTCGGTTGTTGGTGGTCTTCTCATGGTTCTCTCTGACTCGTGGGTTCGCAAGAAGTTTGCTCCGGCTGGTCTTCCCCAGCTTGATGAGAAGGACAAGAAGATGTACTTCCAGCTCGCTGGACGTGTTCTTCTGATTTTCCTCTTTGTTGGCTTTGTTTTCCGCGGCGACTGGGGTCTCTGGCGAATCATTGCCAGCATTCTGGGATTCATTGCCTGTGTCATGGTTGTCGTTGGCTTCAAGGCCAAGTTCTCTGCCGTTATGCTGGTGCTGATTCTCAGCATCTTCAACCTCTACGTCAACAACTGGTGGACCCTGCACCCGCACCACCCTCACAAGGACTTTGCCAAGTACGACTTTTTCCAAATCCTCTCGATTGTGTAAGTCCCACCATGCTACATCTGGTTTAATGCACATTTACTAACAAACCACAGTGGTGGTCTCCTTTTGCTGGTCAACATGGGCCCTGGACAGTTCTCCGTCGACGAGAAGAAGAAGGTTTACTAGGCTAGAAAAAAACGACGCATCACGCATCACGACATGAGTTTTCGATTCGAACGCTGGACAGCGTACACTGGTTACATCCGATGACGAAGAATCATGGCGATTGGGTACTTAAATGCAGGCGGAGCAGCCTAGGAGCTGCCAAGATGAACGATTTGAGGAAAAGGGACAAGTTCAGAGGTGCAACTTCCGGCCCAGCAAAACCTTTGCGACACGGAAAATATGTAGACCAGGAGTAGTGCTCGGCGTTTATACGTTGCGATTGGGTTGATCGCATACCCTGTTAAGGGGACATCTGTTTAGAAATTTACAAATGCATACAAGTTTATGATGTTTTTGATTGAGCGTCTAGACTCTAAACCTTCATGCCTGCACCCCTGAAAGTCAAAACATCAGCAGGACCCACAGTTAGAGTGGAGAGTGGTCCCCGTGTGCGTGTTCGGTGTGTCGGTGAACTCCGCTGTTTTGTTAGGCCACTTGCCATGCATAGCCTTGGGGCTTAGGGCTTGAGGGGGGGGGGGTTGGAAAAGACGGGGGGCCCACTAGTTTATCCAATCAAACGGTCTACATATATCCGGGGGGGGGGGGAATTACTTTAGTTATCTGCAACAAAACACATTTTACTTCAATCTTTTTCCTCCCTATAATTGGAACAATTCAAAAAATAACCCTGAAACCTGAAACCTAAAACAATGGCACCCAACAAAATCATCATCGATACCGACCCCGTAAGTTTGCCTGTAGACATGGGCCCTTGTTTATCCAACAACCCTTTTGTTACCCCGCATTATACCGAGGAACTTGCCTCCCTTCCTTCCTTCCTCCTTTCCTGCGACAAAAAAAAAGAGTTAAAACGGGCTATACTAATGGGGATGTGGGATGAAAATTAGGGCGTCGACGATGTTCTAGCAATGCTTCTTGCGTTTTCGGCAAAAAGCGACGAACTCGATGTTTTGGCGTTGAGTTTGACGTTTGGGAATGTGGAGGTGCGGAAGTAAGTTTTTTTTTCTTGTTTTTATATCTCCAAAATTTTTGCTGGGATCTCTGGCATTTATTTAAGAAAGGGAGGAGGGGGGAGGGGGGGAGATTAAGGGAATAAGTGTTTTTGCTGACTTGGAAAATTTGGGAGAACAGTTGCTTGAGGAATGTGGTTACGCTTTTTCAGCAGATTGAAAAGGAGAGAGTATGGAGGAAGGAAAATGGGAGACCAGAGGGGTTTGAGACGCTGAGTGCGAGGAAACCTATTGGTGGGTGATGGGCAGTGAGGGGGGTGAGTAAGTGTGCTAACTTTTTTGGAATATAGTTGCTGTTGGGGCTGAAGAGCCGTTGGCTGAGCATATGATGGTTGCGGATTTCTTTCGTGAGTTTTTGAAGTTATCTTGACAATGTTGGAGATGTCAGCAACTAACTAAGTCTGGATAGATGGCGTTGATGGGCTTGGAGGGATTCATCATAGTGCAAGTTTTTTTTCTTTCTGGTCTTCCAGGTTTACGGTGGTTGAGATTGAATTACTAACGGATGTTTAGCACCCACATCTCTCACCGGCTGAAACTTGGAAGACGCTTTTCAAACCTACGCCAGAGAACCTTTCACCAGAGGAAGCGGCAGAACTCCAAAAAGTCAAGGAGCAGCATTCTCTTTTTACGCCGTCGCTTAAGCCTGCGCATGAGGTTATGCTAGACTTGCTTAGGGAGAATGAACCAGATACGGTTACCATAGTAGCTATGGGGCCATTGACGAACCTTGCCGTTGCTGCAGCAGCGGATCCAGAGGCGTTTCTCAGGGTCAAGGAGGTTGTTGTGATGGGCGGTGCTATAGATGCACCTGGAAATGTAAGACTCCATCTTTCTTTTACACCCCCCCCCTCGTAACGGCTCTGAAGCTCTGAGTAGCGGCCGCCGCCTCCTCTACACCTCATCTATTCTCCTGCTACACTGTCAATCCCAGTCCCTCCCTTCAACTTAATCAAACAACCAAACACTCCATTGCGCCTCTCACTAAACCTACGAAACCAGATGACACCCGGCGCGGAATTCAACACCTACGCCGACTCGGTAGCCAGCGCGCGCGTCTTCGCCCTCACGTCGCAAAACCCACACCTGACAATGCCACCCACACTTTCCAGCACGCAAAAACAAGCCAAACTGGCCCCGTACCCAGCCAAACTAAGCAAGCGCCTAACCATAAAGCTCTTCCCTCTCGACATAACAGAGCAGCATCTCCTCCCCAAATCCATGTACGAAGATTACATCTCACGCGAGGGCACAAAAGGCAGTCCGCTATCCGAATGGACACACCTCTTCCTCTCCCCAACCTTCACTAAAAACGCCTCGCTAAACCCCCAGCACCAAGACACCGCAAAGCAAAGCCTCCAACTCCACGACCCGCTAACAATCTGGTACGCGCTCTCGGCCTCGAATCCGAGTTGGAAATTCAAAGAGGAAGACGTGCGTGTCGAGACGAGTGGGCAGTGGACGCGCGGTTGCACGGTGGTGGATCGGCGGGGTCGCACAATCACGGAGGGCACCGCGGATTTGAGCGAGGAGGTTGCGGGGGATGCGGGGGGTTGGAGGGATTCCAGGCGTGGGAATCGCGTCGCGTGGTGTACCAAGAGTCCTGGCGAGACCAAGTTTGCGAGGGTCATTTTGCATCGTGTTTGGGGCGATGGCGAGCAGTGGTGAGTGTGGGGAGGGGGGCATGGGGGGTTATGTCTCACCTCTCTTCTAGTAGACATTTGTTCTTGGGATTGAGTAACAACTAGTAGTCATGGCTTCGACCCACTTTTGAAACTAGCATAGATGATTCTACTACTACTACTACTACTACTACTACAACAACATCTTGGAAATGAGAAAGAAAAAAAAATATATATCACAGTCTGTATCACACCCTCATGTAACACAACTGCCAACCCCCCGCCACCAGTAACCACAACCACCGTCCCACAACCCACTCGGAGAATATCCACTTCACCGGATCCCCTTGATTCTTGTGTCTCTCAAAAAAAAACACAAGCCACACCGTTCATTTGTACAACAACACCTCTCTGTACCACACGTGTATTCGCTCCCCGTCCCCCCTCTTTTTCTTTTCTTTATCCAGCGGTTGCACGACATGGGCGTCGTGATACACTCTTTTTTTCGTTTTTCTTTTCTTTGCTAAGGTGGAGATGGAGGGAGGGAGGGAAGGTGAATGGGATGTGGATTGAGCTTAGGAGAGAGAGAGAGAGAGAGAGCGTCGGGTGAGCTGAGAAAGAGCAAGGGAAGGGGGATGTAAGGTTGGATTGTGTGCTTTATGCGAGAGAGGTGGTAGGTCTGGTTGTACGGGTAGCCAGTCGGAAGGGATGCCGATGTTACATTTTTCTTTCTTCTTCTTCTTCTTCTTCTTGCACTTGCTGCTTTATCGGGGTGGGAAGAGATGTAGATTCAGGTCTTGATTGTTGCTTTTGGATTTCATTGCTTCTAATGGCTCACCGTCTAACACGAGACAATTGGTTACATATTATTTCTATGCCGGAATCGATCAAGTACAAAAAGTCAGCTCAGCTCAGCTCAGCCCAACTCTAATTAGCTCAGTCCATGGCGAGAGAGTACCGAAGCTCTACAGAAAAGTCGCATCAACAAATCACGCCATATTCTGACATCTCCGGAAAACAAACTTGGTAAATTGGTAATACGATGTACGTTTTGAATCTCCATGTCAAATAACTTCAATTACGACACCCTTCATTCATGTCGTAAGTGGTGTTGTAAAAAAAACACTCCTTCATCAAGCAAGCAGAACAAAAAACGGATTAGTGGCAATTGTCCCCCCACACTTGGGGAGACGCCGAGGAGAAGAGAAAGAGAAACAGGACACGATCGAGCTGAACCGGGTATATCTTGTGATGCCTGCCCCAAAATGCTGTAGAATCCACCAGCTCCGTACGCAGGGTCGATGCAAAGAAAAAAAAAAGGGGGTGAATGTACGTAAAAGAGGGCGGGACTGTATTGAAGGTTGAAAGTATAATCATAAACGATAGCAAGTCATGCTGGGTAAGCATGGGGGTGGGAGGAAAGCAACGCCCGCTTCCGAAATGCAAGAATGAAAAACCAAATTCTCCAGTTGGTGGTACAAAAGTACGGGCCGAGAGCCTTTTGTATTTTTGGAATATGCCTCATAACTTTCAGACTACACCAGATGGTCGTCATTGTTGAAAGCCTCCCGGCTGATGGCCCGAGGGCATTCGTGAGGCAGTCCATGAAAACATGGCCATGTCGCAAATGCGTGCAAGGACCTGCTGACTGGCTGCACGGCTCTCATGACTTATAAAAGACATAGCTACAAGAAGCTTGTTCAAGTCACTTTCCGGAGCTTGGTTCACAGGGGCTGGTAAGGCGTTGGGGAAACCACCAATTCGGCTGCCATAGTGACGGGCAATGGCAATCGAGTAGATGGCGTCTCGCACTTCGTGCATGCGCAACACACTACGTATTACAGCAAGAGCGTTATCGGCAGCTCCGGGAGGCGCAGTGTCAGAGTCCGAGTATTGCACAAAGTCACCCAAGTGCATCCAGAAATCCACTTGCATCCTGGTTTCTTCATCGAGATTGGCAGGGTAGGTGAGTTCACGCACAGGGTTGGGTGCAAGGTTCTGGTTGGTCAAAAGGGCCTCGAGAACGTCGAAGCGGGCTCGCGCTTCTCGTAATGAGAAGTCGTCGGTTTCCGAGGTTGCACCATTGGTTGCTGGCGGGTTGTGCTTACAAGTACCAAGCAGGTGCCAGAGCAGACGGGCTTCCTGACTAAAGACGCCAGTCATGTCTGTGTCAGATGCCTTGTACTTGATGGTCTCGGTAAAGTAAGCAGCCTCTTCGTGCAGCGCGCGGTCGCTGAAGACTCTGTTGAGCGCATTGTTTTCTGTAGAGAACCATGTGGTCTCGAGAACAATGTCGAGTCCCTGGCAGTAGTCGTTGATGAAGATGCGACTGAACTCGTCGTCAATCTCACGCGGCACAGGCGAGGTGCGAGGGGGGACTTCTGGAGGGCTGTGGTTACATATGCCAAAGATGTCGGTGATGTGCAGGCGCTTGCCTGAGCTGCGTGTCAGTGCGAGTCCATAGCATGAGAGGAAAGAGTGAGGGAGTGTGGACCAACCTTTGAGTGGCTCTGGTGGAGGCGGGTAGGCGTTGGGGCCAGGAGGACCCCTCATGGCAGGATCCATAGCGTGGCCGGCGTTGTAGTGCTGGGTCGACTGCAGGGCAGGGTCTGCCTGGGCAAGTGCAGGGTCTATTGCGTGGAAGCTGGCTGGCTGGTGTTCCCCGCTCGTCGCAGGTGCAGCACTTGCGTAGCCAGCCGACGAGGCAGGCGCGTAGCCTTGAGGCACCGGGCTCTGGCTGTACGCTGAAGCCGGCGGTGCAGGCGCAGGGGGAGCGTTTGGTGCTTGAGAGGCAGGCGCAGCGTTGGGGGCAGGTTGTATCTGAGCTGGGCCAGACTGCTGCTTGAATATCGGGTCGTAGCCAAGACACTCGCGCTTACTCTTCTGGCAATTCCTACACATGGGATGCGCTTCGTCGCACTATCCGAGTCTTGATTAGCACATGTGCAGGTTCGAAAATTTGATGTTGGCAGGGCGGGCGGTAGGGGAGGAACACGGAAAAAAATTGTCGCAATAGGCGCAAAACAAGATGCCGCACCGCAAACTACGCAACAAAACTGCGACAATCGAGCAGTGTGCGCGCTACGGTTTGCAATGGTTTGCTGCAGACCACGGCGGTTCTCGCTTTACGACGCGCGAGGGCCGGGTTAGAGCAGTTTGGGTTTCTCGCTCGGTTAAGCAAGCGACATGGCAATAGCTCCTCTTCTGACCTCGCGTCGCGTCGACTATTCGCGTACCATTGACGTCTGTTCTCACTTACCTTGATTCTTCGTTTGCGACAGGTCAGACAACCCGTCTTTGTGCGGCGCTTGATCTCCTTCTTGTGGCGACCTCCCGAGAGCACTCGCTGGTCGCCTTGGGGCGGCAGCTGGTATCGCATGGCATTGAATTGGGGGCCCATGTTGGCCATCATGGGCTGTCCGGGCTGCGCATGAGCTGGGTGCGGATAGTACTGCGGCATGCCGTGTGGTGGAGGTGGAGGGAGTGGCGAGCCCATGGGCTGCTGCTGCTGCTGCTGGGCTGGTTGAGGTTGCGCCTGCGGTTGCTGGCCGTCCTGCAGACGGATTGGCGGCAGGTTGAGGGGCGGCAACGACATGTTTGAGCTTTGGGGAGAGCCGCGATAGGCGTCGCTGGTTTGTTGGCCCTGGGGCGGCGGGTAGGTGTAGGTGGGCTGCATCGAGGGCGACGGGTATGAGTGCGGTGAGGGATAGGCGACGGTCTGCTGTCGCGACTGCTGCTGCACATTGGGATCGGCCATGCTTTGGTGGGAAAAGTGCGATGACGCGGGCGAGTATGGCGCTGAGTTGATCTGGGGTGAAAAGTCGTGCGACATGGGCTAGCAGTGGACAAGGCCGCCGGGGCGCAACAACAACAGACAGACACGAGCACAACTCACGTCGGCGGTTGAGTTTGAGGGCACGCAGGCGCTAGAAAGCTTAAGGCAAACGCAGATGGAAGAGGGACGGCAAGCCAGGCAAGGAACTGGGATTAGCTGAGTTGGCGAGGGCGTTTTGACCCGCTGGCAGGGGCCTGGCCGCTCGGTTCGAGGGCGGCGGGCAGGCGCACTGGTAGACTGCGCGCTGGGACGGCGGACAGGATTGAGGGACAGGACGACTGCGGCATAGATTAACGCGTTGGCGAGTGACTTTGCAGGCAGCCAGAGGCGACTAAGGGGGGTGGGTGTGCAGCAGGCAGGGTGGGCCAGGGAATAGTATGCGTAGACTAGGCACAACACTCGGTCAAGAGGCGCCCGGCGGAGCGAGGGGCTGCGCGCCGACGGAGAGGGACGATGACAGCGACGACAGGCGGCGACGACGACCAGGACAAGGACGATAGCCCAAGCGACGTGCTCCTGCGACAATGACCACAGCTCCGGACCGTGAGGACAACTGCTCCCAGCAGCTTGGCCGAGAGAAGCCTCGGAGGGCGGCGGCGCGTGTGGCAGGGCACAGCGGCTTGGGAGCGGATGGGCGAGGGAACGGGCACGGGGGGACGTCTTGGGACTTACAGGCGAAGCGAGGCCTCGCTTGAGCGGAAGGTAGCGAGCAGGGTTACGGGCGGTACTAACGCCTCGCCTGGCGTGTGAGGGCTGCTAGATTGGCTGTACTGCTGAGCGAGCGAGAGCGTGCAGGGCAGCACTGTCGGGGGGGTGCGCGCGGCGGAGGCGGCGGCGGCGGCGAGTCGAGTGCGAGTAATGCTCGTGTCCTTTTTGCAAATCCACGTCTGCATGCACACAAAGCAGCACAGTTGGTAGCAAGTAATTGGTTAGCGGGCGGGCTGGGAGGAGTGCAAATGCCGCACCAGGACCCGGGAAATAAAGTCGACTGGGCTCCTAGCCACCGAATGAAAAGCAACCGCAGCAGGTGGAGCAGAGCAGCCTCGACACCGCTCTCGCAAAAAAATAAAATAATGTTGCAAGTCACGCTAGCCTGCTTCCGATGCATCACGTGGCCCGCCCGAAAAGTCCCACCGGCTGCCGCCCGCCTCGCTGCCGCCCTTGGGTCGTGTCGTGTCGTGTCGTGTCGTGGCCTGGCCTGGCGTTGTCTCTCTGCATCCACATCCATCCATCCATTCATCTGCTGCATGGGCAAATTGGGCCATTGAGCCTGATTGCCCATTTCCCTATCCATTCACACGCCCCTGTCGCTGCCACACTCGCTTGCGTCCCGCCTCTTGTTCATACATACATGTCACTCTATTCCTCCTACTACTTTTAGAGTACATACTTACTGCCTGCCTGCCTGCCCATCGTGGCTTGCTCATGCGCCATGACTGCAACCCGCTGCACCCTGCTGCCCTTGGCCACACCCTACATACTTTAGGGCCACAGCTAACCGACCATGCCCATTACTCGATTCAACTTACTTTACTTACTTACTCTACCCTACCCTACCAGCATTTGTTTCGACGGGAGCCCCCATGCGACGGCCTCCCGAGACATGACGTAGCCACCCGTCGTGACAAGTGGTGCGCTGGCTGGCTGCCCCTGCCTCCCCATTGGCCATGGCTGCCTCGCACGGGTCCACTGCATGGCCGGCCCGCTTTCCCTTCTCAGTGGCGCCCCCGTCATCATCATCCGTAAAGAGGGTGCTGACAGACCGTCTGTTGCTTCAATGGTCAATCTCTCGACACATTTATCCGCAACGTCTCATAGCCCCCCGCTGCCTGTCTGCCGTGACGCTGCGTCAGGAGACAGTCGGTGCTATCCCACGGACCATCGGCGGGTAAACTCACCACTCCAAGGGGCTGAGTCGTGGCCTGACGCCAGACTGTGTGACCAACCTGTAGCTGCTGCATCAACTCGACCTTCCTGGTCCTGCCACCCAGACATCATCAACACGTGTCAAAATTTCTACTCGAGACCTTGCCCAACCCCCCCCCAGCTGCAAAGAGGGCGCTGCTTTTTGCCCTTTGGTAGCACCGCAACATGCTGCGTTGCACAGCACAAAGACCCTGCCTGTCCCTTAGGGCTGACCATGCGCGCCCGCAAACGGCTGCCGTAATTGTGTACAAGGTCCGGTGCAACCACAAGGACAGAAAGGATCGCAGCCCTTTCCCCCCTCCCCCCTCCCTCATCTCTGCTTCTCTGACCCCTATCCGACAACAGCCGCGCAAAATGCATTCATAGATTAGGCAGGTCGTCATTACTGTCACAAAGGAAGAGTGCTGTGACACGAACGACAGGCAATTGAGACAATCACTAACCAGATCTCGTTTATCGCATTATAGCCAAAGCGAGGTCAGGGATACCCCTAGTACCCTTCCAAAAGCATCGAACGTTTCTCGAACAAAGTTGTGCGCCAACCGAGCGCGAGCTTTGCGCATCATCCTTCCGCCCCGTGCGCTCGGGCAAGCCTTGGGTCGCAATGAACTGCTGATGAACGACTCAGCTCCCAAGAAAATCTATCTCGGCTCCAGGCCACTGGTTTATCTCATGCCTCCCACCCACCGCCTTTGTCCCTGCGCAATACGACAACAAGCAAAAAAAGAGAAATAAATAAGTAATAATAATCGTCACAACAAAAAAACTCTATCCTCTTATTTTGCGCTAATAAACTCTGCATTGAATCACTGCATTCACACTACATGCTTAATTACCCGCTTTCCTATTTTGGTTTTCTGCTGCGCAAGCCCGTATCTACACCACTTTCTGCCTGTCTAGCCTACCTGCATCACAAAAGACCCTGAACCTGTTCACGCTACGGCCTTCGCGAACAGACTGCATTGGACTGGACTGGGCCCTTTTTTTTAAAGCCTGACAACCGACTGTGAAGCGAGCGACCTGTTTCTATTATAATAATCCTTAAGAGAGGAAAAAAAAACAATCTAGCTAAATAAGGTAGTATGTTAGCGTTGATGATTGGTGTGTTTAACACTATACCTTTCGCCATCTCACCCATCTTCTCTCCTCCTACCACAATAAAGGACTCTCTGGTTGTGAATCCCCCATCTCAAACACAAAGGCAATGGCTACATGCATTAACTTGTCAAGGCGCGAATCATGCGAAAATACCAAGGTGAGATTTTGACACGCTGTGGACGAAAAAAAAACCCCCCAAAAAAAAACTCAGATCTTGATTTTCTTTTGTCCCTTTCCTCAAATTCCAGCATGAAAAGATGGTTTTTATTCACTGTCTTGCCTCCACTTGAAAGAGACGAAAAGAAAAAAAACGCCCCAAGATGCAAATAGTAATCCTGCTGAAAATGCCAAAAAAATGACAATGAAAATACATGTACACTGCAAAGCCCACGGCTCTCACTCAGCCTTTGGCTTCTTATTCGGTAGTGCAGGCACCTTGAAGCCTCCCGCATCTACTTTGGAGCCGGCATTAAGCTGCGTAAACGAACCACCTTTAAACCACCGATCGTCGTCAGCCTTCCTCTTGCGCTGCATCTCCTCGCGAGCCTTGGGGTCCACAAGCTCAAGCCCTTGCACGGGGGTAAATGCAATCGAACTCGTTCCCGCGCCACCCAGGCCCACCCCGCCAGTCCGCAGGCCCTGCGCGCGCAGACTCGTCGCTGTCCCGCCCGCCCCAAAGCCCTTGAGCGACGATGCCATGCCCAGTGTCGTGTCCCCGCCCCACCCAGGGTTCTTCTTGCTGAGTTTGGCTCGTGTTTTGGGGTCGATTTGCTGGGCGCGCAGGCGTCCAGTGTCTGTGGCTCCAATCATGCCCATGCCCTTGACCGAGTCTCCGTAGCCCACCTCCTTCTCTTCCTTGCCAAACGTCATTCTGTTCTGCGCTTTGCGGATTTCAGTCATGGCAGTTGCTTCCTTGGCCTTTCGTGCTCGTCTTCCACCACGCTTGCGTGACGGCTTTTCGTCTGGCACAGGGAGCGCTCTCTGACCCTTTTGGTTTGCAGGCAGCTCAGTCAGCTTGTCCAGCCGGCGTTCGCATTCTCTCCTTAGATCCATGCCAATGTCTGCGTTGCGAGAACTCGAGTGGGCGTCTACGCGAGCAGCCAGTATTACCTTGGCTGATACAATGCGCAGCGCCTGTTTTCGGAGATCGGGCCTCTGATTTTGAATAATCTCGCTATGATAGAGGTAACCTTCGTGTCTGAGACCAATGTTTGAAAGACCGACAGTGGCACCTGACACTTTGGTCGAACCCAAAGGCGCAATGTTGCAGGCCGGTGTCTTGGCTAGATTGGAAATACCTCCAGAATACGAAATCAGATGTGCGGCTGTCAAGGACCCAATAAGTGCTGTTAGGTTGGGGCAAAACACTTCAGTTCGCGACTCGACGAAGCCCAAAATTTTGGATTTTGCCGCGTTCAACTCGAGCAGCAGATGGCAGGCATTTCTTATCAAGTCTAGCTCCGCCTCGTCAAGAAGTCTTCCTTCAACCCGTGTGGCTTCGATCTCAACAATCATGACTTGGGCAGGCTCCAGTCCATCGATTGCCTTCAGCTGTGGCGTAATGGTCTTAATATCCTTCAAAGGCCCGCCACCAATAACCAAACATGCTCTCGCGTAGACGACGGGATTTTTGATCAGGTCCTCCAGATGTGGGAAGAAGGCCGAATAGTGATCTCTGATAAACTTGTGAACGGCTGCGATCTCGCCATCAATCTGAGTAGAGAATTCGTTGGCTTCGGTGAGGAGCTTGTATTCCGGCGAGTCTTCGAAAGATTCACCATCCACAACGTCCATCTGATCCTTGGTTTCCTCGATACGTGCAAGCACGGATTCCAGGTTTGCTTTGAGTTGCTGAGCCGATCGTATGTCTGCAGGTCCCTTGTTGTCCTTTTTCTCCTTGGCCCTGTACTCCGCCTCCTCATCTACCAAGTCATCATCGGACCCGTTGTCTCCCTCGGCAAAGTCATTCTCCAAGTCCTGAATGTCTTCGTCTCCGCTGTCGGCGAAGTCGGCCAGAAGTTCTTGTTCCAGAGTAGCCATGGTGCTTGGTGTGATGTAGAGGGCTCAGTGGTCGAGATTGGAGAAGAACGGGCGCAAGATGGAGGCAGTCGCGACGGCGGCCGGAGGTTACCCTCCTAGTAAAGTTTGGTTGAGTGCTGGATTCGGCAGCGCGCAGTATTATACGTACCTGTCGCCTTGTATTGGCCGCCGGTCGAGTTGAGTATGGGCAAGGTAAAGTGTTGTGTCGTGGGTGATGGAGGAATTGCAAAGGCAGTGACGTGAAACTGAGGATGCTAATTGCTTGGCGCGGCGCGGCCAAAAGTTGCGCGAAGCAGTCGCGTTCTTAACTTTTCCAAGGCCTGACAGAAGGACCAATCGCCGTGCAACACCGCTTTTCATACACACAAATCCAATCGCCGTCGACCAGCCTTCGAGTCGTGGTAATTCTGTGCGCGTTTCCACGCTGGATTGCCGGCCATCTGATCCGAGCGTCTCCAACTTTCTCACCCAACCTTTCCCAGTCGCAACCACTTTCGCATCCACATACGACGCGCGTGGCGTCTTTCCTCACCACCTCGTTCGTCCCATCGAATCATTTTATAGATACGACAACATCATATTCCATCCTTCATCATGGAGGCTTCACGAGGACCGCCACGGGTCAAGAACAAGGCCGCCGCTCCCATCCAGATTTCTGCAGAACAGCTTCTGCGCGAAGCCGTCGACCGTCAAGATGAGAAACTCAAGGCGCCCACGCAGCGCTTCGCTGATATGGAGGAGCTGCATGAGTTTCAGGGCAGGAAAAGAAAAGAGTTCGAGGACTATGTGCGCCGGAATCGTATCAACATGAACAACTGGATGCGCTATGCTGCCTGGGAGCTGGAACAGAAGGAGTTCAGGCGCGCGCGATCCATCTTCGAACGAGCCCTCGATGTTGACTCGACGTCTGTCGCGCTATGGCTTCGCTATATCGACTCCGAAATGAAGCATCGAAACATTCAGCATGCACGCAACCTCCTTGACCGTGCTGTTACCATCCTCCCACGAGTTGACAAGATATGGTACAAGTATGTCTATATGGAGGAGACCCTTGGCAACATTGACGGTGCTCGGTCCGTCTTTGAACGCTGGATGCAGTGGGAACCGGATGAGGCGGCCTGGAGTTCGTACATTAAGCTGGAAAAGAGACACGGCGAGTTTGAGAGATGCCGTGCTATCTTTGAAAGGTTTACTGTCGTCCATCCAGAACCAAAGAATGCAAGTTTACCCTTTAGATGCTGTGATTCAACAACTAACACTATGCAGTGGATCAAATGGGCCAAGTTCGAGGAGGAGCATGGCACGAGCGACCTCGTGCGCGACGTCTACGGTACTGCTGTCACCACACTCGGCGATGAGTTTATGGACGAGAAGCTCTTCATGGCATACGCCAAGTTCGAAGCGAGGTTGAAGGAACTGGAACGAGCCAGAGCCATCTACAAGTTCGCCCTCGACCGCATGCCCCGGTCGAAATCGGTCAACCTGCACAAGGCCTTTACAACTTTCGAGAAGCAGTACGGAGACCGAGATGGCATTGAGGATGTTGTCTTGTCGAAACGACGAGTGCATTACGAAGAACAAATCAAGGAGAATCCCAAGAACTACGATGCATGGATCGATTTTGCATGCCTGGAAGAGACATCCGGCAACCAGGATCGAGTTCGTGACATTTACGAGCGAGCGATTGCACAAATACCACCGACACAAGAGAAGCGACACTGGAGGAGGTATATCTACCTCTGGTTGTTCTACGCCGTCTATGAAGAAACTGTTTCACAGGACATTGAACGAACACGCCAAATATACCAGGAGTGTATCCGCCTACTTCCACACAAGCGCTTTACCTTTGCAAAGGTCTGGCTAATGTTTGCCCATTTTGAGGTAAGGCAAGGCCAGCTTACCACTGCACGAAAGCTCCTCGGTCAGAGCTTGGGCATGTGCCCGAAGGACAAGCTCTTCAAAGGATACATTGAGCTTGAAATGAAGCTCTTTGAGTTCAACCGCTGTCGGCAGCTCTACACCAAGTATATTGAATGGAACGGGTCGAACTGCCAGACCTGGATCAAGTTTGCTGAACTGGAACGAGGTCTGGACGACCTCGATCGTGCGCGAGCCATCTTTGAGCTTGCCGTTGAGGAGCAACAACTAGACATGCCTGAGCTTCTCTGGAAAGCCTACATTGACTTTGAAGAAGGTGAGGGCGAGTATGATCGCACACGTGCACTCTATGAACGTCTTCTGCAGAAGACGGACCATGTCAAGGTATGGACTTCATGGGCACAATTCGAACTCGGAGTCCCCGACGAGTCGGCGCCCGAAGACGACGAAATCATCAGCGACGCCGCCAAGGCTCGTGCCCGTGAAATTTTCAAGCGTGCGCACACACGCCTCAAGGAGCGCGATCTCAAAGAAGATCGTGTGGCTCTACTTACCGCATGGAAATCATTTGAAGACGTTCACGGTAGTCCAGAGGACAAGGGGAAGATTGAGAAACAAATGCCGCGCAAGGTCAAGAAGAGGAGAAAGCTGGATGACGACAGCTTTGAGGAGTACGTCGACTATGTATTCCCTGCAGATGATGAGAGCGCAGCGAATTTGGCAAAACTCCTGGCGAACGCACAGAAATGGAAGATGGCAAAGGCTGCGCAGGCTGCAAGCAAGGAAAACGAGGAGAGTACAAACGGAAATGGCGAGTAGAGCAGGCTTGCCTTGTAATAGTAGTAGTAGTATGCATGTAAGACAGTATTGTGTTGCGCAGCCAATTACAATTGTTACTGTACTATTCGGACCGAGTCGTGCAAGCAAATACCATGCGTTGGAACTGAATGTACTCGCGACTGTGCTCGATGAAGTTACTACCAAGCGTCGGCGAGCGGCAACATGCGCCTCGCGACAACCGACAATGTCGCGTACCCCGAAACCATGCTCGTATTGCCTAGGTACCTCGGCATCTTCCCCGGATTTTGCTACCTCCGCGTCCAACTCCGCAACCTCGTCATTATCCCTACAACTCTGAGTTTGCGACGTTGAACACCCACGACCCTTGCTGCCCTGTCCAAATAGCCTCCCCGTCTTTTTCTAGTTACATACACAATGCCTGATTCTATGGCAAAAGTCAAGCAGGAGGGTGTGAGCAAAGAGCTCTCCGAGCCCATACCCGAGACCGTGTCGTTTGAAGGTATGCGCGGGATCAGAAGTGTAGCTGGCGACTTGGGAGACCAGTGAGTATGCGAGGTGGTGTACAATGACAGGCAGCTGAGCTGGGCTGACTTTCACTGTAGACGGGTCAAAGGCAAGGTCATTATCATCACTGGTATGCACAACCATCATCGCAACTGAGTGTCCCGTCTAACAATACTCTAGGTGCAAACTCTGAAATCGGCATCGGCCGCGCCAGTGCACATCAATTCGCGCGTAATGGCGCCCGCGCAATCTATATTTGCGACTTCTCAGACTCTCATCTCGAGAAGCACAAGCGCGAACTCAACGCGCTGTATCCCTCAACAGATATTCATATTCGCCAGTTCGACGCCGCAGACGAGGCTCCTGTCAAAAAGGTCTGCCAAGATGCATTGGATGCCTATGGTCGTCTTGACGTCTTCTTCGCCAATGCAGGAATAGCCTCTGGCCGAGTATTCTGGGAGGAAACCACCGAAGGCTTCATGAACATGATGCGCACAAACGCCCTGTCCGTCTTCTTGGCAGCCAAGTACGCCTCTCGCGCAATGCTCAAGACTTCGGACCAAAAACCGTACCCCAGCGGCAGCATCATCGGCACTGCAAGTGTAGCAGGCCTGCGCTCGAATGCCGGCCCCACCGACTACGCCGCCTCCAAGGCTGCAGTCATCAGCCTGATGCAGACCTGTGCCTACCAACTTACCGGATCGGGTATCCGCTGCAACGCCATCTGCCCTGGGATTATTGAAACGGGTATGACCAGGGCCACGTACGATGCGGCGAGGAAGAGGGGAACTGAGAAGAAGATTGGGCAGCTGAACCCGCTGCGGAGAGGAGGACAGCCGGATGAGATTGCGCGGGCTGTATTATTCCTAGCAAGCGATGAAGCAAGCTATGTCAACGCACAGGCCTGGGCTGTGGATGGTGGCTTGAGTGGGGGTCTGCCCTTTGTGCCAGGGAAATTGGCATAAACTGCACTTGCGTGCCTGCCATTCCCCATTGTTCCGGGATGTGTTCTCTGATAATTGTCGTGGAGCTTTGTTTCCATCGCATGGAGAGTTGCTATGTCAATCACATCAATACAATGTCATGGCTTTTATGCGGTATGTTTCCTTTGCGTCCATGATGTATTGATTTGCTATGGAAGGCTGTAGACTGATGAAGCCTGGAATCAAGACTCGTGCGAAAATAATTTGAGATGCAGTGTACCATGCTCTAGTGCAGGTACTGACAACAATTCTTCATTGACTGCGGCTGCGCAGTTTGTAGATGATGCTTGCTCTACCTGAAACTCTACAATCCTACAGCAACCTTTGTACCCTCTAACTCTTCACGCAAACCGGATCCCCAACTCTATAAACCCAATCGTAATCCTGAACCAAATCTCGTTTTTTCACCCCAAACATGACACAACCGCCCACCCGCAAAACTCCAAATCCAACACTCTATCTTCTGGGCTTCGATTGCTATCCCAACGACAGAGAGTACTTTGAAGCGCGGCATGCAACCGGAAGTGCGACACCCTACTGGTTCAAAGAGAAACTCGTATATGAAGATATTGACGCAAGACCGCCTACGCGGACGGTAGTCGCAGGGACGCCAAAGAGCAGCATGGATAGTACACAGGGGTATGACAAGGACAGCAAGACAATAAAGGTGGAAGTGCAGGAAACGACAGAAGACGACGAAGCAAGCGACGAGTCCATTCTGAATACGAAAAAGACAAGGAAGAAGAAGTATCCCGCCAAGCAAGCTTCCAAGTCACCCGTTAGGAAGATCATCACAATACCGCTACCAAAACGCCGCATCGCATTCCCCTGGACCCCAAGAAACCACAAAAGACCTCGTGCATCACTCCACCGCCAACGACGCAAAAAACCAAACCACGCCATCAACAAATGGCAACACAAAGACCCGCGTCCCCTCATCCCCACACCCCCGCCATACCTCCCCCTCATCTTCGATACAAGACTCCTCCCCGATATAGTACCTCTCCCCCAGCCCGCAGATCGTGCTGAACACCAGGGAAACGGGAGTAGCGCTGTATGACTTTTCTGCTCGAGACTTTGGAGGAGATAGACTGATGTGTGATCTAGAGTCCTGCTGGAGAAGTTGAAGGAGGCGGGGTACAAGGAAAGGGGAGGTGGAAGTGGAGGGTGTCGTGGTGGTGTTTGGGGAGGGGGAAACGATATTTACAACGGTAGACAAGCTTTACTTTAGTTGTTTGTCGATATTCTTGCATTCCGCAGGAGCCTCTAGAGTATATCTTGCATACCGCATTTTCTCAGTGTAAAAAATAATAATAAAAATGACTGGAATGTGCAGGTGATATTAGAACATCGCAGGCGCCAAAAAAAAGACAGGAACAATAATAAGGCGTAATGTGATTTTACAAACGCAAAAAAAGAATGGTCACTACGAGGGTCGAACTCGCGACCTTGGCGTATCACAGGAAATCAAAGTCCCTATTAGCACCACGCTCTAACCAACTGAGCTAAGCGACCTTGGCACCTTCTCGAAGAGAGAAGGAGCGAGTGTTGGTACCTCCCAGCCGAACTCATTGAGCAGGAGCGGAACACCTGCTGAATTGAGTTGACATGGAAGGTCGAACTGATCTCGCTGTATTGAAGAACAACTTTATTGGATTGATGGAAGCACTCGAAAATTAAACATATTATAACGTTGCGCAGAAAATGCATTCAAAGTGGGGTTGCAAACACGTTTTTCGCTGGAAAAAATGTGGAGACGGCTGGGAATTAGCTGGGTTCTCGGCTAGCGAAAGATGGGTGGGAGTGGGGTGGAAAAGCGGGTGAGAATTTGAAGGTGATTGGGTGGGAGTGGGGCTTGTGGGACAGGGATGGTGGGTAACGTAGAAATTTGTGGTAGAACAATGTTTTTGTGACATGGATAGTTGGTTGGTAAGACATGTCTCGCGAATAGTAATTGATAATTGTGTGTCTGTTGAAAATCGGGAGTCGACGGAATATGGTTTTGCGGGCTTAAGAAAGTGGTGGAGATTTTTAAGTCGAGGAGTGATGGAGAATCATACATGGCAGCTGTGTCTGAGGAGCGCTTTTATTGCACAGTTTCAACGGCCATATTATAGCACGAGATAATTGCTGTATGTATGGTTGCAGGGCTTAGCGATGTGTTGGTACGTAGTAAGACATTTATCATTTCCTTCGTTGCGGTATGGAATATTATATACCAGGCATCGTAACAATAAGAATATGCCACGGCATAGAATCCAACCTGAGCGAGGGGAACTTTGACTGACAACGTGATAATAAAAGAAAGACCTTCATTTTCTTATGGGTTAGGAGTGAAGCCGCGTAGGGTTCATGTCAAGGTTAGGGCCAAGGTTACGGGTAGGGTCAGGGTCAGAGTCAGGGTTAGGGTTAGACCTAGGGTTAGAAACACCACAAATCATCGCAAGCAGTCGCGATTACACATAAGGCACCCCAAAACGTAACGTCAAGTTGATAATCCATGATCAGATCTTGAACAGAGAAAGCATTACTTTAATTTCCACGTTCAAATCTACCAAGAAAAGGAGCAAACCAACACAATGGTATCATTACAGTCACCCTATTCCAATGCTACAAAGCGCGAGTTTCTCAGATTAACCTCCTCCAGCGCCGACGGAACAGAAAAACAAACAAACAAACAGTAGAAAAAAAAGAAAACAGTACAAGACATTATTGTTGCACCTGGAGAGGTCTGCTTCCCATTTTTATCTTCACAAGAGAAAGAAACAAAAAAGCTACAACTCTTGACGAACAAGATTCCTGTATGCTACAATGCAAGAGTGCAAACACACATGTTGTTGAGGGTGAAAAAGGAAAAGAGAGATAGAGATAGAGAGAAAACAAAGTATATACGCCCAATCAACGCCTGCTTGTTATGGTACAAAACGACGACAAAGTGTCAAGGGTACGACAAAGGTATGGATATGTCGGAACTGGATCGTGGATAGACGATTCCAAGGGGGTATGACTTTTCTTTTGTACATCTGCGACGGGAGGGGATGATGGAGGTGGCAAGTTTGTTTGCTTTCACCGGGAGGTATATGCACGCGCGTCCTGGCAAAAGCTAAATGCGAAACTTGATAGGGTACTCTGGGTACGAGGAGGAACCCGCAAAGTTCACGGGTGTGGTGGAAACCGACGAAGGCTGCGTCGATGGCAGAAGCACAATGTCGGCTTCCCGGTAGCCCTCGGTCCATTGCACTTCCATCTTTCTTTGCTTTTCCCGACCCGTCTCTACTAGTCACCTCCGTTGTCTCGGGTATGAGCTCTCTTGCGAGGGTGAATAGCGCGGGCCGTATTGTTCGGGTGGGTATAGGGTGGGTGAGCGGCGGAGCGATGGCGAGTTGCGCATGTTTTCGGAAACAAGGGTTGCAGCTGCACTTTGGGTCAAGGGCGTCGAGGTCCCTGCGACCGGTGTTCCTTTCGAGGAGCCGGCACTACCCGACGTTCGGTGTGAAGTCCGAACTGTAGACGGCGTTGTAGGCGAGCGAATCGAACTTCCTTGCGGCGCACGAGGTGTTGTACTGGCACCGCTTTCTACACTGACGTGTTTCGCGCGGGGAGTGCCGTCTCTGCTGCTGCTTCCCGAACGCCGACGCGAACTCGACTTTGGTGTCCCTTCGTGACTGCTGCTTTCTTTCTGGCGAGGGGTAGACTTGCTCGCCGTGTTTGCTCGACTGCGCGTGGCACTTGATGACCGCGGAGGTATCAAGACGTCTGCCAGAGGGGGTCCTTCAGCAACCCTTTTACTGTTTTGCTGAGGACGCTGTGTGGAAGAGGTAGCAGCTCGAGTTGGTGTTTCCGAGGTGCTTGCTTGTGCAGCGGGCTGTGCAGTAGGTTCCGGACTTGCCATTCCCCCAACGCGTGGTGTACCTTCCCAGCTCTTACGCTTCATCATTCGCCCCAGAATACCCACGAGCTCGGCGGCGTCCTCAAACTCGGTATCGTCCATGGCTTCCTGCGCGCGGTAAACATCCTTGATCGCACGTCGAGCGACGCGTCGGGATCCGTCGTGGTCGTGAAGACAGTCCCACAAGAATGCACTGTGCTCCAGCGCAACGGACAATCTCAAAGGATGTGAGCCAGGCAGAAAGGAAGTGGCATACTGTGTGGCGGTCGTAAAGTATCCACTCGCCAAGGGTACAAAGTTGAGAGGTGGAAGGATAAAGGACGAGGGCTGCGGGATAGGAATAGGGTTGAGGCCTGGAGGCGCATTGATGGGTGGCCCTGGTGAGGGAGTACCAACTGGACCTCCTGCAGCATACGGGTTCGTGACAAACGATGTTTCGGACACGATGGAGTCGACGGGCTCACGCAGTACCGGTTGTTTACCCGCTCGTTTCGAAGGGGGCGATAGGCCTGTATCTGTCTTGCGACCATGAGCATTGCCATTCTTAGGAGAGAGTGGCTGAGGTGCGCCTGGATAGCGAGGATCAGTGCTTGCCATGTTGGTCGCAGTGACGGGTGGCTGGTTGTGAAAGAGGCAGAAGATGTGATAGAAGCTTGCTCGTAGCTTGACGCTCAATACTCTGCACTCAGGTCCATGCTGGTTATCCTGGGCATAGGGAAGGATATATAGCTCGAGTATGGACAGGCCCTCACGGGACATCCATAGTATATGCTGGTAGGCTGAGAGTGAGGGGGTATCTCGACTAGTATCTAGCTTGCGGAGCTTTCTGGCACGGATGAGTCTCCGGGCTAGGAGCACCGACAGACCCAAGATCTGGTAGAGGGCGCTTGACAAGAAGGGATTGGACTCCTCTGTCTGTTTGGCTATCCGACCGAGAAACTTCTGATCAAAGTCTAGAGAAGCCATCTTTCAGCAATGTCGTCTGTCAAAGGTCGTAAGTCTGGGGACGCAACGAAAAGGGGTGGTGATGGCAACAAGGCACTGATGGCAGGAGGAATCGGAGGTATGCGGAGCATGTATTGTATACAGGGGCTATCTTGGTGGAGTGATGATGGAAACCTTGCCCTCGTCCTCACTTACCGGAACAGCCAACCCGGACCGTCGCGCTGTATCTCCTAGACGATAGACACAGTGCAGCCCGGCCCAGGCAGACCGACGATGCCTTGGGATGATGGCGGCGATTCGAAGTAAGACTTGAAACCAGAACAACAAGTGCTGGCCAATCGATGCGTGTCCACTTCTGACCGGGCGTCCGTGCGCGTCGCTTGTATGAGTGAAGGTCGATTCCCGTGATGACGCACCAATGTGGGAAGCGCTGTTCGGAGATTTGTTGACTAGGCGACGACAATGGATGTGGTGATGAGCATGGCACAATGGCGAGTGTTGTAGATATAGGTGGGCGGGGAATTGTTGAGGTGGGTGAGGTAGTGGTGGTGGTGGTAGTGGAGGTAGTGATGGTAATGGTGTGTATAGGGAAGCTCGGGTAGATGATGGACTATGAGTGACGTCTGGGACAACTGTCAGCGACGTAGTCGAGTGCTAACCTGCCACATGGCGTAGCGAAGCTCACTTGAAATGGATATGTCTCTATCAGGGTAGGCGGAGCGAATGTCGTGATTCGGGCCCAGTGCCCTTTTCTTATTCGGCGGTTGGCGTGCTGGACGAGCCAATGGAAGCGCGCAGTGGGGCTGGCAACGCAGGGCCCTCTGTGCGGCGGACTAGCAGACGTCTGGCGTCGATGTCGAGATGGTGAGATGCTGGCAGAAGTAGTAGACCTGATGTCTCAGACAGCGCATTTCCAATGCTCAGCGCGCCAGGCTATGCGACCGCTTTAAAGGGCCGTGACGTCGGCAGGCGGTGTGGCCGCCACGGTCAGTGCAGCTCTCTGGCACGCGGCCGAGCAGGCGGACCTGGCCGCGCGCTCAATGACTGACTGCGACAAGAGCTACGGGATGCGCAGGGCTGGGTGCGAACGAGCGAGCGAGGGCGGCAAGATTTGCTTGTCGTGATGCTGCGATGGCCGAGGGCTTGGTGTTGACAACTGCGAGAAAATGTGCGCAGAGCAATTGCGCGCGCGCACACACACACACACACACGGCGACGGCGACAGTGACAGTGACAGCGCCAGCGACAGCGAACACCCAGGATGACAACGGCTGCAAGAAGAGAAGAATCGTAGGGCGAACCCGAGGGAAACGGCTGCTAGTATTAATGAACCCGCTCAACGCACCCGGCGTCGTGGAGACGCAGTGCAGCCGGTCCAGCATCAATGGGCAGACAGGCGAGCCATGGTGGGCTACGTGTCAAGCGTCCAGCTCCTCCGCTAACCTGTATCAATGTCCGTACATACACGCCGGGCTGCAGGTTGCATTTCCCGTAACAACTCCAGCCAAGGCGTTGCCAGCTGTCCCTCAACCGACGTCAGTTTTTCTCCCGCTGCTGCGCTACCTCTACACACCTGCAGGGCTGTGCCGCAGCTGCGTCTCAGACGAACCACCACACCCGTTTGCCAGCGCATCGTTCCACCGCCTCATCCTGTTAATAGTACCATTGCCATGTAGTAGTAGTTGTGCCACCATGGCCACCATGGCCACGCCGCCCGCTCTGGAGCTATTCTACTCTACACTACACTACACACGCCTCGGACACTCAGCCACAAGCGACCCTCGCCGCCCTGCTGAGAATCGTCACTGTCTGCTTCTCATGGGTCCTCTGCAACCCCACCGTGGAGCCTAGTTGCATGCACGCTGACGATACCCACGCTGAGAAGCCTCCATGTCCCTGGCGTCCTTTTCTACTCGACCGACAGGTTGACCCGAGGCAGTCCGCACGTCCCCAGCTGGCAATGCAGCGACCTACAAGGCTAAAATGCCCATGGAGCCGCGCTTGTCTCTACTACCTACCCTCCCTACCAGCACACCACCAGCCCTCTTCCCCACACCTAGCAGCTATCGACAGCCACGAGACTATTGTCGTCTCGTCATCTGCACTCTCCAAGCAGGACTGGCACCGCCTTCTTCTCCCCCAGTGACTCCACCCGAATTAGCGGTGAGGCCATGTTCTGATTGGATGCAAAGCTTCAGAAAACACTAGCCTGAATGTTATCGATACCTCGCAAACATCAAGCTTCGTCACCTACCCTAGCCCCCTCTTCAAATTATGTACATGCTCTGAAAATATGACACGGAACATGCTAGACGAGACGGACCTACCCCAATGCCTTGCTTGGCTGCTCAAGGATGCCGACGGATCGCGGCCGGGATCGGACTCATTCCCTTCGGACACCTACTATAGATTCAATCTCGATAGCACTTATGACACCCTAGCCTTGGTTCCCGATCAAGAAAAATCCCACAAGCATTCCCTTGCTTGTTGCATCCGCACGGTCAGACGGGACCCATAAAATCATAACATACGCGAATAAACGCCTAGTCTTGCGAATCAAACAACAAACTTCCGTGTTGGTTGCTACAGTGCTACAAGTCTGAGAGATCAATGCCCATTATGGCTGAGACCTATGTTTGTCCATCTCCCAGAACAGCCATCGGTGCCAACAAGCATGCGTTTGTGGAACACGGCACTTCAACTAGTTACCTTGTACTCACCTACCCGGATGTTCCGCTGTCGCTTACAAAGTAATGAAGCCGCCTTCCCGCAAAAACAATTCGAGTCAAAAGAGACATCAACCTACTGTTCAACGACTCTGTGCGACTTCGTCCTGTAAATTTCGTGGTGATTGGCCATCTACCTCCTATCCGGCTCTTCCCGAGGTGAAATCTTTCTATCCATTGTTCCCAAGAACGGATTGTTCAGTACTGTCGGGTAAGATTGATGAATCCTAATTGTTTGATAGTTTCCATACATCAAACTGCACCACATCAGGAACAAAAGACGATTGTGCCCAACGCGACGAACACCTGGCGAGATAAAGAGGTCAAAAATGCACCCAAGAGCCCAACACAGCACTGGCCCTCGTTCTAGCCATCTTGCATGCTCTGAGTTTCTCATTCTGTAGATTCATCTTTATATTGCCGCTCACTTTCACATAACCTTTCTAAGGAAACTAATCCGTATTACAATCCGTCGATTTCACTGAGTACGACTGCGACCCCTCCTTCATGAGCAGCAAAGAGTGCTAGCCCTTTCACCATCCGCAAACAAACGTCGCTTGAGCGAAAATTTTGCAGAGATTCACTTTCCAAACGGCTGTTTAAAGTCAGATTCAACAAGCCGCAACTTTACTACAGCCAACACTCTTGTCAGTACCACAATCAGATTTCAACAGTCGAAACCAATACGCATCATGTGCTTCTACCACGCCTACACTCACCAATGCGGACATACGCAGATAGTATTCCAACAGCTATGTCCCAAAGGCCAAATGATCCAACAAAAATGCAAACGCGGACACGACGGCGTAATCATGGCCACAGTCAAGGTGGAAACATCCTGTGAGATGTGCCTGGCAAAGGTCAGATGCTCCTCCATACACATCCGACAAGGATTTACTAATTTTACCGTAGTGATGCAGCTGCCATACGACATATAAGCCTGAAGCGGTACGGCAAAATTGATCAAGTCTGATTGGGACAAGGCATTTGATGACAACAGATTGGGGGCCATTGATTCGGCGCCGCTTTGGGACTGCTTATGCTTTGCATCTCATTGGTTCAATGTATGTTATTCAAAGCACAACACTTCAAAATTGTACTATATTACTCTTACTGCAGCATAGCGATCATGTCTTGGCTACCTATTCACGTTCTACATAAATACACACGAGCACATGGTACGCTTTCGGGAGCGAAACGGCCCGCCGCGCCAAGGATCAAGGATGAAGCTTGAAGCTCGCCTATGTAGCCAAAACAAAAACTTTTATTACCCCGCCACCAGTGCACCGCACGTGCGCTTGCACAACATCGCTACGAATTGATACTCACCGCCGCGGAGCCACCACACCCTTAACATGGGAATTCCATTGGCGACTCATTTGCGTTGAGAATTTTTTGGGTATCGTACATTTCCCTGAAGGACCAATGGAACTACCGGCTTTCTTCTCGTAAGCCTTTTTGCCACAACGGTGCCGATCCGATGCATCTATACGATATACATGACTAATCGCGTGATTTTCCATATGTAGTCAAAACAAAGAAGCCGTCGTCGAACCATCTCATGAGCCGAATATTCTCCTTGACTCGATGGCGTAAGAAGGGCCAGACCCCTGAGTACGGCACAGGGCAAATTCTTCCAGGATACCACGAAGCCACAAACGCCCATAGCTAGACTAGAGTCATGCCGCCAAGCACAAACGTCGCGTTCGCATTTGCCCCTTGTTATTCTTATTGGCCATGCGCATCGGAATAACATCACCCCGAGCCAAGGCATGCTCGGTTAGAGTAGCTCATTTGCCCATGAGCGGACCGTATAGTATACGGTCATGGTACGGTGTGGTTGCATGGTAACTGTGGCGCGTGAGCAGCTTTGCATGCCGTTCTTCAAGTCCTTTAAGGCTGCTGTAATGCCTCTTTCGAACCTCATCGACATCTCTCTCTCTTTGCGAGACTTTTTGCGAGGTTGTAAATCACACGACAAGCATACATTTTGTCGTGCCACGGCTTGATACGTGACTAAACATTCATTACCAATTATCACGTAGTACACAACACCACAAGACCGCCTGATCTACGCTGGGTCATTCTGGGTACACAGGCAAGATGTTACCAGCCGACACTTCTGTCAGCGCAACCACAACGCTTCGCGACCAAGGATCGTATGCGCAAGGGAGCTTCGACGAGAGTACAACAAAGCCGGAGGACACTCCACACACCGCAATGACAGCCACCAACGACGGTACTCAAGCACAACCTAGCGAGCCGCGAAAGAGTACAGATACCGCGCCACGGGAGAACACCACTGTCACCGAGACAGAAAAGGAAAAAGGTGGATTGGAGGTTACTGGAAAAGACGACGCCGAGGCCGAGGATGAAGTTGAAGATGAGTCCAAATACCTCAGCGGCTTCAAACTTGCAATTCTCTCCATCGGCCTATGCCTCGTCACCTTTGTCATTGCACTCGACAACACAATCATCGCCACAGCCATCCCGAAAATCACAACCGTCTTCAACAGTCTCGAGGATGTTGGATGGTACGGCTCTTCGTACCTCCTGACAACAACCTCTCTCCAACCGTCCTTTGGCAAAATCTACACCTACTTCGATGTCAAATACACGTATCTGGGCGCACTGATTATCTTTGAAGTCGGCTCCATTATCTGCGCTGCGGCTACTAGCTCGTCCATGTTTATCATTGGAAGAGCAGTCGCGGGTGCTGGAGCAGCGGCGCTGTACTCGGGCGGTATGACGATTATTGGTTTCTCGGTACCCCTGAGGAAGAGGGCTATCTACATCGCTGCTTTGTCTTCCATGTTTGGTATGTAAACCAGTTCGTCCCGAGGTCAGTGTACGGTACTAACACAATCCAGGCATCGCCTCCGTTGTAGGGCCAATTCTAGGGGGCGCCTTTACTGATCGTCTCTCTTGGAGGTGGTGCTTCTGGATCAACCTACCGTTTGGAGGTGTCTCGCTCGCGGTTGTGTTTTTCTTCTTTTCGAACCCTGAACGCAAATACTCGCATATCCCTGTCAAGGAACGACTCAAGAATATCGATATTGCCGGTGCGGTGTTCCTCATCTGTGCTATCGTTTGTCTGCTGCTGGCACTGCAATGGGGTGGCTTTACCTACGCTTGGAGCAACTCCAAAGTTTGGGGTACCCTACTCGGATTCGGTCTGCTCATCAGCGTTTTCATCTTCTTGCAGGTCAAACAGGGCGAACGTGCTACGCTGCCCGTGCGTGTCTTTACTCAGCGAACGATACTAGTCAGTAGCTTGTTCTCGGCGTTGCTATCAATGGCTTTGTATACGTTAGTCGCCCTGGTAACCCCCTCGTCTAAAATCTAACAGTTACTAACTCCGACCAGGCACATCTTCTACCTCCCCTTCTACTTCCAAGCCATCAAAGGCACCACAGCTGAAGAATCCGGCATCCGCACCATCGCCTACCTCGTCAGCATCACCTGCTCCTCCATCGTCATCGGCGCCCTTATCACCATCGTCGGCTGGTACGCCCCCTTCATGTGGTTCGGCAGTGCCGTCTTCGCCATTGGCGCAGGCATGCTGTACACGCTCAAAGTCGGGTCTCCAGCAGGCGAATGGATCGGGTACCAAATCCTCGCTGGTATTGGCGCCGGAGCAGGCGTCCAGATCCCATTTGTCGCCGTGCAAGTCGTGTCGACTGAGAAGGATATGCCGACTGCGAATGCGTGCGTCATGTTTTTCAACTCGCTAGGCGGTGCGCTATCGATTTCCATTGCGCAGAATATCTTTGTCAATACCCTGGCCCAGGAGATTCCAAAGTACGCACCTGGCCTTGACGGCAGGATGGTTGCGCATGCCGGAGCTACGAATTTGAGGAACGTAGTGCCTAAGGAGTTGTTGGCGGGCGTGTTGCGTGGATACAACAACTCGATTGTTACAGCGTTCATCTTGGCCATTGCAACGAGCTGCATTGCTTTCCTCGTCAGTTTGGGCATGGAGCAGAAGAGCGTTAAAGGAAAGAAGATCATAGCCGCCGGAGGCGCATAATTCTCCCCTCTATCCCACTTTTGTACATAAGTTAGATTGACGATCCCCACGTTTCACTCTTTTATACTAGATAGAAATTACCTTAATAAACCAATTTCTAATATTAAAGCCTTCGCCTCCAACTCCAATGCGCCCTCACTCCCCGAATCATCTCCTCCCAAATCCCCAGATTCTGCGATCCCCGTCCATCTTTCATCAACACTGCCTTCTTCGCCATCCTCGCATACCGCACCGCCATCTCCGCATCCCCCACCGCACTATACGCCAACGCCGCAAACCCATACGGCGTATCCATGAATCCCTCCAACCCCTCTTCTCGATACAACATCATGAGTTCCTCAGCAACCTGGGGCGAGCCTAGCGAGGCATCAGACCAGTCGTTGAGCTGGGCCTGCAGATCATTGATGATGGAGAGGTTGATGTCGGAGATGGGGGATGTGCAGCGGGGGCATGTGCAGGTGAAGTGGAAGCCTTGGGCGAGGTGGTGTTGGCGGGTTTCTGTTGGGTCGAGGGGCGAGGTATCTAGATTTGCGGGTGGTTAGACTGGCGGGATAGAGAGCGGTGTGATAGTGGAGGGGTGAATACATGAGATTGTTATTTCTTCGCCTTTGGCAATGGGGCGTGTGATGCGGACGGTGTGGGACAGCAAGTCGGTGTCTATGACGTATTGTGCACTATTGTTCCCTTTTCATTAGCTTTTTCATTGTCTTTTGTTTTTTTGGGGGGGGGGGGCTGATAGAGTAACATGAAAACGTACTTTGGTGCACAAGCGTGGTTCAAACGACTAGTCTCTGGCCACACGGCTAGATGATTTACCCCATTTAGCAGCACCTGGAACGTATTCGCTTTAACGATATCCTGGATCTGGACTCTAGGGTCGCCGTATACGGTTGCGAGACCGAGAAACTTCTCCTTCAGCTCCGCGGGGAGTTGCTCGATGGCGGTGCGCCAGAGGGCTTCACGGTCTAGTGTGGATAGTTCGGATTCCAAGTAGGCTAGGAATGCAGGGGTATAGGCTGTGACCCGCTCTCCAAATTTCAGGGGCCGCGAGGCGAGCATTCCGATGCCTTTTCCTGGGATGGATGTGGCGTGGTAGGTATCTGTGGGCTTGTTGATAGATTGAGATACGAGGGCTGATGCATCGCGAAATGCGGGCAGCGATGCGAAGTCCTTGGCCAGACTTGGTGTGGTGAATATTGAGATTCCTCGGTTTTGAGCAAAAGATGTATCGGTGTATACGCATAGCTTGTCGTTGATGCTTGGGAGAATGGATGTGCAGACGGGTGCATGTGACCATGGCCCATAGTCTTCCTTTTTCGTGTCGTTTGCCAAGGCCGGGGATCCTGGGGATTCAGAACAAAACGCGTATTCTTTCAAGCCGTTCAAAGAGCTCTGAAGATCAATTGTGTATAGCGGACTTTTACTCCAGCAGTGCCATCCCCAGACCAGCCGTGGAGAACACGCCAAGATAACAGCATTCCGTGGAGAAATGTAGGTGCGCATTTTGAGATATGGGCATAACACAGATTGTAAGTAAAGATTCGAACACTCAGAAGGGCCAAGTGGACATGATGAGTGGAAATCGACGTGGACATATTATGTCAGGACTTGAGACATAAGATGTTTGACCCATGTCGCTAAGTTTAGAGCGCCAAGTCCTGCGCTTACACGTGCTGCTAATAGTACTTTGAGTGTGACCTTTCCAAGCAAAGAGAAAATGGGTATTTCAACTTATCAGAATATCCTAAACACCTAACAATACTATAGAGTGTCGCTCAGACTGCTGTACTTTTACTCCGCCATTCAATCGATACGACCCTGACCTCTTAGAATTTGATGTAGCTTAAAGAGAAAAGAATGCAGATAAATCGTTCCACAATAAACTTTACAAAAAGGAAATGTCTCATGCTGCATCGCCATTGGCCTCGCCCTCGGCGCTGTGCTTCTTCTTTTTCTTCTTGTCCTTTCCCTCGCCTTCTTCCCGCTTGCGCTTCTTTTTCTTCTTGTCGCCATCCTCTTCTGGTGCCACATACTCGGCCATTCTTTCTTTCCTCTTGGCGTCCATTTTCTCCTTCATCTTCTCCTCCCTCTCTTCCTGAGCTTTCCTCTCCTTCGCATGCTTGCCCAAGAAGTACTCTCCGCTCTCGATCTGCAGATCGACCTTGCTCTTTTCCTGAGGTGGCGGGAATGGCGTGTACGGCTTCTTCGACTTGTCGTTGACCTTGTGGGGTATGCGGCGCTTGCTGAGAGATCGTTTCTTAAAATTTGGCAGGAAGCGATCCCAGCTCTCGTTGGCGAGTTCGGGATCCTTGGCAAGCTCTTTCTTGATCATGAGCTCTTTGATAGCGTAGATGGGGTGAATGTTGTGCATGGTGTCCTCGATGATGCGCCGTACTTGCTTGAGTCCTTTGTAAGGGCCCATACAGGCTACTGTGTTTCCTTGCACGAGCAGATAACACTCAGTGAGCAATTCCAGAGCCTTGAGCGTTGATCCATTGGGTCCCAGGATACGCTGTCTTCTCTTGACAAAACGCTCCTTGTTGCCCACCAAGTTCCGAATCTTAATAATGTCCATAGCCACATCGTCTTCGAGGATTTTGATAGCTTGTGGCGCTGGCACACTTCGAGCAAGTAGCTTGATGAGATCGCGTGCATTCAGGATTGCGGCTGGATCGTACGTCTTTTGTGTGGTCCATACAGTCATGGAGCCCTCAACCAAGTTGAGCTCGCATCCGATGCCCAGTCTCTGCAGCGCTTGGGTAATGAACTTCCATGATCCCTTGAGATACTGCTCGCGATACTTGGGAAAGAGGGTGCTGAAGCGGGACTCGTCTGTGAATGCGCCGGCTTTATTATCTTCGGGCTTGAAGGGCTCAATCTACGCAAAATTAGGATCTGGCGCATGCGGATATATATTATCGGCGCAAACATACCTTCCACTTATCGATATCGTCCGTATCCCAGGGTTTATCTACATTATGTGTGGACGGCATGGTGGGGGTCGTGTGGGTTGTGGTTTGCGATGAACTATCAAGTGGTAACTTTTCGAAAAGTTGCGCGCGCGAAGATCAGTTCGCGCTAGATTCTGCCACCGCCTTTTAGCTCAAGCTCGGATCTTGTGAACTCTAAATCCGCCACATATCACGTGTCAACCAATCTTCACGCTATCCATCATCAAATCGGGGTCGGCAACGCAACGGCCCGCTATCAACTATATTCTGACATGGGTGGAAGAAATTTAGCATATGACGATAAACTGACTAGGATGCGTGCATTGATCCACTAATCAATGAAGTGCAGCCGACTTGTCAACTAATCGTTTGCTGAAGCACCTTTTAAGACCCATGCCAGGGGATCAAGTAATCAAGAAGAGTAAAGTAATCAATTTGGGCGTAGTGACGTTATGCAACTATGATACAAAGGCAAAATCAGAATTTTGGAAGCTTATTAATGCGCAGTAACATCTAGAGCGCAGTAGTGTTGGCTGACTCGGCTTCAGCAGCAACAACCTTCTTCTGCTTCTTCACACCTCCATCGAGTGGTGTGTTCAAGCCAAGACGGTCACGGGTGGAATAGGTCGAAATGCCCCCCTGAGGATCGGCCTCAGTGATAAGCTCCTTGCGTCGGGTGTCGACAAGCAGCCGGATGAGATCGGGTCGCATGTAGTGGCCTGAGAAGTCGGCAAGTGCCTTGGTCAAGTGGCACTCGTTCAGATCAATCTTTTGTTTGTTAGTAATCGGCAAACAGATACGGTTAGAGTGAGAACATACGTCAACAAACAGGAGACCATCAAAGTCTGGGTCAGGCTTAGACACAAGCGTGCCGTCAGGCTTGTAAATACGGGCGTGGCCGTTGTAGGTGGTAGGATCAGTCTCAGGCTCGACACCCTCGGGCGTGTTCTTCTTGAGTCCTTCTACACTCAGTCTCTGGAAGGGTGCAAGGGTCCAGGTGCCAGTCTCGATGGCGTAAGCGGGCGTAACCAGGTCAGAGGCAGGGTCCGAAACGTTAGTGGCCGGGTCAGGGTACTTGAGAGTTTCTTTACCAGGATACACCGGCCACGCTGCGATATGGATCTGCTCGCCCTCAGAGACGTTGAGCGACTTGAGAAAAGGGTTCATGTTCTCCCAGCAGTTCAGCTGACCTAGACGACCAAGTTCAGTCTGAGTGACAGACTTGAAAGTATCACCAGAGCCATCACCGTAGACCAGTTTCTCAACGTGGGTAGGCTTGATCTTTCGGCGGTGGTTGATTACCTCGCCCGTTGGGTCAATCAAAGTCTGAGTGAGGTACAGGGTGGCATGATCAATCTCGGAGAAGCCAAGAGAGACATAGCTGGGCGGTGTTAGAGACGCTTACGAGTGCACGGAATCTTGGCTTACATTTGGTTGTCCCGGGCCGCGCGGCGGATACGTCTAAATTCCTCAGAGTCAATTGGAAGGGAGTTCTCGCGGTACTTCTTCAATAGAGGAAGTGACTGCTGGTAGTTGACCTTCCACATCCAGTAGGGGTAACCAGGAATCCAGACTTCTGGAAAAGCAACGAGCTTGCAACCAGCTTGGCCAGCCTCGTTGATGAAGTTGATGGTCTTCTGAACACCGGCTTCAAGGTCGAACCAGCATGGCTCAGAAGTGACCTAGAGTTTGATTAGACTGGCTTCGATGTTATCCCAGATTGTTTGAACAGGGACAGACATACGGCAGCAGCCTTGTACTTGGTAAGAGGCATGATGATAGTTTGGGAACTTGGAGTCAAGAGAATTGATATTGAATGAATAGATTGTATTCGAACGTGTGATGATTCAATCCAGCAGACATAACAGAGCTTATATAGCATTTCTGCCAGTCAATGCGTCTTCAATCTATAAGTCCAACATATTACCCTGCAATCCATGATCCTGCTCATGCCACTTCCTGGATCAGTCTCGATGCTCCTCCTTTGTCATTGCATGCATTCTGAATGTCTTTCCCCGCTCTGTGTTACAGTAATCTTCCCAAATCGTGTGATATCGGCAGCACAATGGAGGAATCAAGCTCCGAAAGCCCCCGTAGTGATAGACTAGTATACCATAACAGTGGGTTGAGTTTGAACTTTGACAGGCAAGATGCTCTGACAAGACGGCACACTGTTGTCGAGACGCTCCTAGCCTGGTGCCGACAGGATGCCGATGGGATGCCGACGGCAACCCGCCCACAACGTTCGCAGTGCCGACCGCCACCTTTCCCCACCAGAGTCCCGTCGTCGCACTCACAAGTATTTTTCCCGGTCATGGCCGATCAAGATGAGGACATCTCGCACCTGCGCGCACCTGACGCGACAGATTATGATCCCACTGAGGAGGCCCAAGACTTTCGACTTCTTGAGAAATTGACGTGCGTCATCTCGCATGCGCAGCCTGTAGTTTTTTTCCATCCTTCTGCAATGCTAATGCTCGCGCGACAGAGCACAAGATAGCGCACACCCAACACTACCAAAGCGCGGCGAGAAGGACTTTGAAAGTCATGAGACAAACCTCCAGCTCGACACTCTCGAGGCCTCGCGCCGGGCCATGCATGGCGTCTTGTCATGGCAGCGTACACACACGCAAAAGGGCCATGTCCTAGCCATGTATGACCCAGAGCGCAACATGGCTTGCGTAGACAAAGTCAAGTCACAACACTTCCAAACCATAGGCACAAACAAGGGAGGAAAAGAGTGGCTGTTGCCAGAAGAAGCATTGTTCTTACTTGAAAGAGGAACCTTGGACTGTCGATGGCCGGTAAAACGCGAAATCGGCGACAAGACGGTATACAGGACCGAAGATGGCGCACCCATGAGTCTGCAATCCGCCTATGCAGCCTTTATTGGTTTTGAGGGTGGTGTAGGAGGAAAACTCACATTGGAAATGTACAATGTCTACGCCGGTCTGAAAAGATCAGGCTATGTCATCTTCCGCACCGGATCATGGGACCACGACCGAGGCGAAATCGTCGAAGCACCCCCAAGATCTGAGCAAGAAGCCACCTCCAGCTCCAACGTCATAACCCGCTTCTTCTCCGAAATCTGGCGGCGCCTAAGCCATCCAACCTACACCATTCCCGTCTCCAACCTCGCCTTCGGGCCCCTCCTCAAACCCGGCCTCTTCAGATCATACACCGATATCTACCGCCTCCTAAGACTAATCCCAACCCACGACCGCACCGCACCACCTACTTTCCTCTTACCTTCTTCGCCAGAAAATCCCTACCGCATCCACTTCGACGTCTACCGTACAACCTCCAAATTTCGCAAATCCGCTCGCGGTCCCCCCGATTTTCGCATCTGCGTTGTAGACGCCCGCACCACGCCTATTCCCACGGGCGCACAGCTCAACGATCTCATGGCGCAGGTGCCCGAGGATCCACCCAAAGAGACGGATCAGCCATATCAGAGGTTGAAGCATGGGAGAAGGAATGTGGTGCTTGCTGTGGTGGATAATGGGATTCCGAGCTATATTCGGGTTGCGGATAGCGCGTTTGAGGATGTAAAGATTTATGAGCGCGCCGGGCCGAGGGGCAAGGGGGGACGGGGGCGGGGTGGAGGTCGAGGAAGAGGTCGAGGGAGGGGGAGGGGACGGTGAGGGACGGGAGGAAGAGATTGGGATTCCTGAAGAATTCATGAGGGGATCTGGTGGCATGAAAATGCCAGATGATGATGGATCTCCGAGGATTTGAAGATACGGTGGTTATCTCAAAGAGGTGGCCATGGTGGATGTATACATGGCCAAAAGTCCAGCTATACCCTCAATTCTTGACGCAATCCGTCTTGAACGAATATCCAACTACAATACCGCATCATCACATGCAGTGCCATTCAAAATGTCTAGACTTGGCCACGTGACTACATTCCTCATCCCAAGTCCTCACTAGTTATTCTCTCCATACTCATAACTGAACTTGACAAGTGTGCATAAAGAACTCGCATAGCAGATAGCCTGAAGTAGCCGGCACAGAAATCGCATTCTTCATCTTTGCCGTCGGGCAAGTGTGTAATAGAGGTCCTTGCCAAGGACTAGGATCTGGGGTCGGTGATATGCGAACGGACCCGACGGAAAAGGCCCCGTTAGAGTCAATTTCAAAACGCCAGAGTTCATTTTTTTGGATAATGGACAGGTAAGATTGGTCATGGAAAAGTGACTTGATTCGCGGTACTATCTTGTATCTATTGTACGGCGGCGGTCTAGTTGCCGTATTGCTTGTGAGGATCGCCCCGAGCCAAGCCATGTTGAGATTTCGAGTGTTCCTAAGTCTTCTTTTGACTTGGACTACGTCTCTACTAGTTTTACAAACATGTTTGATGAGCACACCGCTTGGACTTGCGCCAATGGCGACAGACTAACGGATGGGGACCAATGGATTTAGTCATAATAATATTCTTATGCAATGCCATGCGCAATGTAAATCGCTGGCAGCTACTAAGAGCCGCGAGGGAGACTAGGCAAGTTACCAGTGCTGCGAGAAATTGATTAGCTCAGTGCAATGGTGCGCTCAAAGAGGTAATGGCAGGTTGAAGATGCCAAAATTCCGGATGTTCAGCAACAATCTATGCCTTTACGTTGGCTGGCTGTTTGAAATATTTGCTTGGTACGAATGGCATCTTTGTGACGACAGCCTTTCGCTTCTTACCACGAACCACAACATCGACTTCAGTGCCCGCCTTGTGCATGCCGTCTTGTATGTAACCCATGGCAATGTTTTTCTTGAGGGTAGGTGATGGGCAGCCAGAGGTGATGTTGCCAATCTTCTCACCAGCCTCATTGACAATCTCAGCGCCTTCTCGGGCGGGGGATCCCTCAACGACGAGACCTACTCGACGGCGTGAAACACCTCCGCCTTCCGACTTTTTCTTTAGTTGTTGCAGAATGACAGAGTCGCCGAGGAAGCCGCCTTTTGCGCGGCGGTCTTTGCCGATGATCCAGGAAAGGCCGGCCTCGACAGGTGTTGTGGTGTCGTCTAGGTCATGGCCATAAAGACACATGCCGGCTTCTAGTCTAAGGGTGTCGCGTGCTCCGAGACCTGCAAATCGCAGCTCGTCTTTGGCCGAGTCAAGCAAGTATTGAGTGACGGCTTCGGTGGCATAAGCAGGAATACTGATCTCAAAGCCATCTTCGCCAGTATAGCCACCACGGCTAACAAGCACCTCGGCATCGGTACCCTTGATGGTCGCATTGGCACACTGGCCAAAGTAGAGTGATTCAAGGTCCTTCTTTGACTTGTCGTCAAGCACACGGGAGAGGATCTCGGAGGAGAGGGGTCCCTGGAGGGCGACAAGGCCTTGTCCGTCTAGAATCTGCCATTCGACTGGTTGACCAGAATGCTTGCTCTTCCATGAGTCCAGCTGTGCCTTGAAGTATGCAGTGTCCTTTTCTCGACAGCCTGCATTTGTCACAACATAAAACCTGTCAGTGAGGCGCGTGATGACAGTGTCGTCAACAATGCCACCATTGGAGTTGAGCAGGGTTGAGAGGGTAGACTGATGCTTGGGCAGGGCAGAGAGGGCAGAGGGAGTGATGCTCTCGAGGAAGGCCTCGGCACCGGGACCAGAAAAGTGGTGCTGGACCCTGAATATGGTTAGCTTACAGAACCGTCTTTCACCACCACCCTGGCTGTGTATGGCGTCTTACATGTGGCCGACATCAAACAAACTGGCTTTTTCGCGCGTCCAATTGTGCGAGTCGATGATGCTCAAGTCGCTGTATTGGACAGGCATCAAGTATCCGCCAAAGGGCACAAACTTGGCGCCATACTTGCTGTGTAACTCATATAAGCCAGTCTTGCCCAGCTGTTCGTCTGCTGCTTGTGAAGAAGCCCATCGCACATGCTTTCGCGCTGGTCCTGTGAAGTTGCGGGGTCGCGGGGCTGGCAGTGTGCATGATCTGGTTGAATACCGGGCGGCTTTTGGGCATTGAAGTCTTCCAACCTGGGGCGCAAGGGCATTGGCTACCGGGCGCAACGCAACGACTGCTTTTCTGGAGGCCATTTTGTGTGGATGGGGAGGAAATGCTGTTGCTGGCTGTCCGACGGGTATCGGCGGCGGATGGAAGTTATATAGTCAGAGCGCCAATGACGCCGGCGGGCAGATAGCTGGGCCGCCCGGCGATCCAAGCTCCGAAGCTGGATTGCATCCACGAATGCAGACATCGTTCCCATAGCTGTCTATATCGCGACCCGATCGCCCCGAGACGACTGCAGCAACCATGTCCAAGGGCAGCAAGTACCTGCTGGTGTCGCTGCCGACGTCTATCTCCCCCTCGAATCACCACGATGACGCCCTGACGGCCTTGCGCTCCACCGTGACCAATGACGTTGGCAACACTTCTCCGTTCGCCATACCCAACTTCAAGATCGGAACCCTGGATGCCCTCGTCCAGCAGGCCGATGAACTTTCCAAGCTCAGTAATGCCTGCGAGGGTGTAGTCGCAAAGGTCGGAGAGAGTCTGCGCCAGATTCTCGACGGCGACGAGTCCAAGGTGCAGCAGCAGAAGACGATAAATGACAGTACGTGGGGGGACTGGCCGAGTGAATGGTACCCAAGAGCTCACATAATGCAGAGCCCGTCGACCAGTACCTGCGCAGCTTCCAGTGGAACAAGGTCAAGTACCGCGCAGACAAGCCCATCGCAGATCTCATAGATGCACTACAAAAGGTAGGCCGCAGGGCATAGTCATTGCACCACCCAGCAGACTAACCGCGCGCGCAGGAGATACAAGGTATCGACAACGATGTCAAGTCCAAGTTCAGCCAGTACAACCAGACAAAGGGCGCCCTTGCAGCCGCAGAGCGAAAGCGCACCGGCAACTTGTCTACCAAGTCCCTCGTCAATGTCGTCAATCCCAAGTCCATCGTCCGCGACTCTGAATACCTCGATACACACCTCATTGCCGTCCCCAACACGGCTGTGAAAGACTTCTACCAGGCATACGAAGAGCTGAGCCCCATGGTTGTCCCCCGCTCCGCCAACAAGATTGCACAGGATGATGAGTTTACCCTGTTCGCCGTCACAACATTCAAAAAGCACTCCAACGAGTTTGTCCATAAGTGCAGGGAAAAGCGATGGACTCCGAGAGAATACACGTACAAGGAAGGTGGAAAGGAAGAGGAGGCAAAGGAGGCCGACCAATTGGCCAAGGATGAGCGCAAGCTCTGGGGTGAGGCGCTGCGGCTAGGTCGCACAGGATACAGCGAGAGTGCTATGATCTGGATTCATGTCCTAGCACTCAGAGTGTTTGTGGAAACCGTGCTGAGGTACGGCCTACCGCTGGATTTTGTATGCGGCATTGTTCAGGTGAGTTCATTTACACCAGTTGTGCCGTTGCTTGAATACTAACACTGCCAAGACCGACGCCAAATCGGCGAAAAAAGCAAAGGCAAACCTTGATACAGCCTACTCATACCTTGGTGGCAACGCTTTCGGCCGTGATAGCAAAGGCCGCATCAAGAAGGACGACCAGTCCATGTCCATTGACATGCAACAAGCTGGACACATGGGCGACCAGGAGTACACCGCATACGTCTATTACGAGTTCGAAGTTGTATAGCACATCATGGGATTAATCACGATTGAGGGCAATATTTTATGAGTTGAGAGCTGTTCACACAAAGCTGTTCTGTACGCGACACCCCTAGATAGTTCATCGCACTACCCTTAACCAGCAGTAGCTCTGGTACCATCTCGCTTATCTGGGCTGTGTTTAGGCAACCGTTGTGTACCCCGCTACGCTAACACGATCAATAAAAGGCTGGGTTCGCAAAGTGACATGCACTAGTCTACAGAACTCTTTGTCATCTTACCTTGTTCTATTCCTCCATCTCTGATTTCGATGATATCGGTAAAAGATAAACAGTCTTTGACTGCTGACCCTCTTGTTCCATCACCATTACATAACGACACACCATCTGACGAAACGACCAATAAACCTGCATCGCCCAAGATCACACCCCTACTAAAAAATGATCTCTACACCGTCACCAAAGATGGTTCGGACAGGTTACTCGTGCCCCAGATGGAATACACACCACTTCGTCTCGATCCGAGCGAGGCTCGTTTGTTGCTCTTGAATCCAGCAAATGAAGCAGTTGAGCATGTGCGCTGCACCCTTACAACATACCCCCTCACTGAACTTCCTCCTTTTGTTGCAATCAAGAATGCAAGAGGACACCGAGAGTATAGACAGCCTATAGAGGTAGACGGGAAGGCCTTGTTTCTCTCGTTTGCCTTGGAAAGATTTTTACGCTACTTTCGTACAACGGTTGACAGACCAACATATGTTTGGGTACGATATGCCTGTGTAGTGGAATCAGACCAACAAGAGCAGAAGGCGTATTGGACCCGCGATTTTAGCGATTTCATGTATACGCGGGCTTATGAAGTATTTGATATGCACGAGACTAACGACCATCTTGTGGAGAGCGGCTACTTTCGTCGCGTCGTTTCTCGAAGCCGTTTTGCACAGCACAAGCAATGGTATGGTGTTCCAGACCAGCTAGTCGTACCTAGGGTGTGCCCCATCCGCCTGGGTACCAGTGCCAGTTTGGACGAACCAACCATGGACTTCCAATACATGCCACTGGATATGGTGGCTGATGAAATCAGAATCATGTGCATAATGCCTGCTCAGGATGCACATGCGCCCATACTCATTCATGTGGCGCATTGTCCGATTGACACTAACGAACATTATACTGCTCTCTCTTGTAAGTTCTTGAACATAAATGGAAAGAAGACAAACCCAAAAAAAACTGACTTTGGTTTGAAGACTGTTGGGGCGTGGATGATACTCAGGAACAGATTATAATGGCAGGACAAAAGATGACAGTCCGCAAGAACCTCGCTGAAGCTATTCGTGTCATAAGAAACCCTAATGTCATCATGCCAGTTTGGATAGACGCTCTGTCGATCAACCAAAAAGACTTGATTGAGCGCGCTCGGCAGGTGCCGCGTATGGGGGAGATATATGACTTTGCTACCGCAGTCTACTCATATATCGGGAATCCCACCGAAGGGAGTGAGTCAGTATTCTCTTTTACAAAAGAACTCTTCAAACACCCAATCGTCCGCAAAAATGAGTCCAACGAGTTCCATTTCCCATCGGAAGACGTCCTACGCGGCCAAAGCGACGGCAACGAGAATACCATTAAGCCTGATCAATTAGCAAAGCTATGTGCAGGCCTATACAGGCTTTTTTGTAGGCAATACTTCCGGCGGATATGGATGCTGCAGGTAACTTCTGAAACCCAAAAACCATTTTGATCTACTAAGAATTTTCCAGGAAATTGCTTATGCTTCGAATCCAATGGTAGTATGCATCCCTGGTCGAAAAGATAGTTGGGATTATCTTGAATCGGCTGCGCATAAGCTTCAGGACATGTTGAGCCGCGATAAAAGACTTTCCAAGCGAATGAAAGAAGCCGATCCAGCTCTGAAAGAGATTGAAATAGATACGTTGTCTTATGCACGTAAGCTCTTCTATTTTCGACATTTGGCGAATGGTGGTATCGGACTGGGATTCGTTTACGTTAAGACGAGTGAAGATGCACCAGGTTTTCTGGAAGCAGTCATAATGGCTCGGGATTTTGAGAGCACTGATCCCAGAGATAAGATCTTCGCACTGTGGAACCTAGCTCAAGATAAGACCGGCCTAGACTTCAAGCCTCATTACACAAAGCCGTATGAACGCATCTACGCTGATTTTGCTCGAGCCTGGATTGACCAGAACCATTCGCTGGATATCTTGGGGGCAGTGGAAGCGTCAGAAAACAGCTCCTCCTTTTACAGAAAAACGCCGTCTTGGGCGCCGGATTGGAGTGTCCCCACTCAAACCAGCTGTCTTGTGCGCAAGGACTACATCCCGATGAAATTTATCTCGATAGTAAACGACCAACAAGGAAGATTGTACGCCGCAGACGACGGTATCACACACGATATATTCGAAGATCCCATCCTCCATTTCCAGGACAATGTGCTACATTGTACTGGACTCATTATAGATCAAGTTGGAACCATCCTACAACAACCTCCACAAATATCAACTGAAACAGTACATCTCCAATCCACCGACCCTGACTGGGAATTCCACTGCTGGACTATCGAACTTACCGAGCACTTCCGCAACTCCGACTCAAACATCTACGAAGACCCCCTACGAGCAGCTTGGGCAATGTGCCATGGCGATAACACTGCCGCATGGCCACCTAACCCTGACTTCAAATCCCCTCTCGACGATCCATACACATGCCAGACGGATCTCTCTAAACATGTTTCCGCATGGGTACATGGGTACCGCGAATCTGAAGCCCGAAATATAGTCAGACAGGTTCTGCGCGGCCGACAACCATTTATATCAGACGCCGGGTATATGGGCTTGATGCCCGCGTACATCGCTGAAAAATGGTCGGAAATAGGACAGAAGTGCCATATTGCTGTTCTAGCCGGATGCTCTGTTCCGCTCATTCTGCAGGAAAAAGACGATGAGACGTATACGGTTCTTGGGGCGTGCTTTGTGCAGGGGTGGATGGAAGGTGAGTGGATGGAGACGATGATGGGGGCGGAGTCGCCGACGGAGTTTTGGAGGGGTATGAGGGGTGTGGCCACGCTAAGGATAGTGTGAGATCTGGGGGTAGGGGGGATAGATCTTGTTTGGACTTTGGTATTCAGCACTAGCGACATGGGATTATGCTCCTCTCTTGAGGCGCAGATTAAGCCCTCAATGCTATCATTCCGCATTCAGAAACATTTTAACTTAGTCTTAGTCCAATATCTTACATGTAATAACTTACTCTCCAGAAATCACATCCACCCGCATCGCTTCGAGTCGAAAAATATCGCCAAAGATCTCCATGATGCACTGGGAGACTTTGAGCATATACGACTGAACAAGTTGAGCGACCGGAAAGTCATCTATAGCCTTTGTTTGCTAGCAAATATATCAAGCCAAAAGTTCGTTTTCAAGTACCGATTGGCTTTGAAACGTGTTGGTTACTGTGCTTAAAGCATATTCAACCGAAAAAGCATCTCGCCATCTTCGTGCTTCTTGCTGAATTGATTTTAGTATCGGCCTTGCCCAAGGATTTATGCGTAGGGTGATGATTGTTGCCCCTGTAAATTCATATATCAAACCAATTGATTCAAGGGGGCTTTTTGTTCTTGAATCTGTTGTGTTATGTGTACGCCGTGATTGTATTTGCATTTTACAGATCAATATGTGCAGGGTTTCCGCTGGATAGATTTCTGGAAGCGCTGTCCAAAGTTCGTGTTCATTTATTCTTGCTTATGGGATTGGATAGCTGTAATTTTTTCTATAGCATTGAATTCCAAGTAGACGGTAGGTGTGCTGTTGGAATTCATTGGTCTAGTGATGACTCACCGTGAATTCAAGAAATCTGATGTAGATATGCCTAAAAGGCCAGAACTGAAGGGAGTGTGGATGTATTCCAGCTGCTATAACTAGTGTTGGACAAGTTCTTGTCCGCCAAAATCCCTCTTTTTCAACTTGTAGCGTCCGTACTCAAGCGTCGAAAGACTCCCGCGTCGCGATTAAGGTAATAGGTACGTGAATTTTGTATTAGCTTCAACATTTCTTTACAACGCTCTAGTATACCAGGAAAACGGGCAGATAAAAGAGGCTATAGAGTTGCTAGAGCATGTGGTAAAGGTGCAGGCTATGTTGCCAGTGACTTATCTTGATCGTCTACGATCGCAAGATGCCCTTGCTGTGATATACGGGGACAACGGAAAGGTCAAAGAAGCTGTAGAGTTGCTGGAACATGTCGTAAAAGTTCAAGCTACGCTACCGGAGACTAATCGTAGTCAGATATCATGGCAGCGTGACCTCGCCATAGTGTACTGGAGAAACTGTCAAATGAAGGAGGCAGTGGAGTTATTAAATCATATAATCAAAGTACAGGAAACTACTCTGGCGACCACTGATCCACATCGACAGGCCGCAGAGAGTGCATTGGAGCACTATCTGGAGGTACTCGAAAGTCAAGCTTCGTGAGGAGATTTAGCCGTTTCTGCTGCATCGAAATAACACTTCAATCGCATTTTCTGGCGATAGGTACGTGCTAGCCCTTGGACATCAATACAAGGCATACTGATGGTAACACAGACACAAAAACACCAACCAGCCACTCTCATTGCATTCATTTCAAACCAGGAACCGTGTGCCTAGTGCCGGTACGAGTTCGCGCATCATCGGCTTAAGGTTTTGAAGACGCCTGTGATGAGCGATCGGTTGGAAGGCTCGCCTGCATCACTCATTGACTGCATCAGATAGACCAACATTGGTCTCTGTATCTTGATGGCGCTGCGAAATTGCCTTTCCGCGGCTGAATCACCTAGCAGAGGAAGAGAGTCAGCCTCTATCAAAAGAGAAAGTAAAGTTGGTGCTTAAGAACAAGAGAAGTGTCGAATTGGAAGTTCAAAAATTCGATATATGTAACAGTAGTGCGGGCGAGATGGTATGGGCATTGGCGTTTGGGGCGTATCGGAATTCAAAAGCTGTGGTGTCTGGAGTTTTGGCTTAGAGAAAGATCTTTGCATGTCGAACGCCGAAAAGATTGTTGGATCAATGGCTGGAATGCTTCTTACCAGCGTAAAATTATTATTTGCAAGCAGTTTATACAAAAGGAAATTACATTGTATATTTAGAATCTAAGTGTGTAATAGTAACCAACAATAACCTCTTATATACCTCGCAATTTCTCTTCTAAGCATAGCTCCTTCTAGCTAGGCTTGGCCACTAAATATTTTAGTATATACTTCTCTCGGATTATCTATAGGCAGCTGCTGAATTCATCACATAATGAGATATACTTACATAGGCTAATAAGGGATGGACCGTTCTTGGATCTAGAATAGTTTCTGGAGAATGATTGTATTAATGAAAATGGTTATCTCCAATGACGTTTTCGTACCACTACTATCTCTGCTAGCACCACTACGCCTCTAGCACAACAATACCTAGACTTCCCCTATTCTCCCTAGAATTGCAATCGTGTTCAAACTGCTCTCGACCAACAGTTGGACTCAAAGTCCCGCTATAGTACCCGATAGAGCCCTGAGGGTTTCCTTTGGCTTTATGTCCAAGACACGTGGCAATTTCTCTCCTTATGAACCTTACCATGTGAATCTAAAGCTTTCCCCATGGCTATATTCGAACGCGGTGTTAGAGGCCAAGAATTTAACCTCGTTTGAGGCCCAGCTAGAAATGGTTGTGAAAACGCGCCTGTCAGGCTGGTAAATTGCAGCCTCGATAGAATCCGCTGCTCCCCATGATTATTATAAATAGACTGACAGGTTGCCATTGCTTACCACCAGGGGATGCAGGTTCTACCCTAAACAACACTCCTTCGTCTGTAAACCAGGCACTCACGACAGAAGAGACTCCATTGATTTCAATTGTCTGGACACGTCTATCCTCCCATAATCTGCCAGGCGTAAAGTCGACAGTTTCCCCTAGTGATTTGTTAGTGCATAGATACAGCTATTGCTCTATCAAGATATCGTACCACGGGGTTCAAGAGACCGCCCTCCAGCCCGCGCATCGGGACCGAGAGATGCTTTACCTTTAGATTAGATATGTACGAGATTTTCCATAGGGTCATTACCATGGCGGATCTCCAAAGTAGATGATTTGATCTCGAGAGGAACAAGGTTGAGGTGGTTAGTGTTGATATAAGCTAGAAGATTGGTTAGTTAGTGCGTAGATGCAGTTGAGACGACAGCCTTGCCTTGGGTCGCAGAGTCAAGTCTGCTGGAAATAGAAGAATCAATGGTTCTTGCATTGAGAGAAGAGCTTGCGGCGATTCCCAGAAGGTATAGGGGGAAAAGAATAGTTGAGAAGTGGATGTTGGTGTGTCTGAGGAATTCAATGGATATTGCTGGATCTGAATGAAGCGTTGATGGTGTTTAATGTTAACAAGACGGGGTCTTGAGGTGACACTTTATACTCGTCCTACACATATAAAGAATGATGCAATACCCGTTTGAGGTATTAATTCTCAACACATCACGCAATATTAGGGCCGGTTCTCGGTGTCACAACCAGTAATACATCCCAGGGCCTCTGTTCGCGTTATTATGACTTGAAATTCATATTCTAATTAGTAATAAGGTTAAAATATCACTATTAACTATACGATAACGTGTTTCACCACCGAGCGCCGCACCCCACCGAGCGCCGCAGTTCCCCCACTAAAACAACGTCGCAATACTTCTTACGCAACACCACC
>NW_006912204.1:0-62446 GCF_000523435.1 Bipolaris zeicola 26-R-13 | reverse complement strand
GTTGAGTCATTACGTGTTATAGTGTTGACGTTAACGCGTCGGAGCAAAGTGGCCGACTCGCTTGGGTGGCCGACTCGCTTGTGAACCACGTTATCAAGAGTGTCGAATAGGAAACCTCTATGAGTCCATCCCAAACCAGCAATGCAACCATGAGGAGTTACTTAAATCTCATGGTCATGAGCTTCCAGTTCTTTAAATCAATACTTCTTGCCAACACACCACTCTGTTATGGTCGTCTGAAACACAATTTGGATAAAGCGACGATCATATGGTACTTAAGTTAAGAGAACTAATAGCATTCAGACTTAGGGTGTTTTGCTGGCGGTTTCGATATCACTCATGATGTTCCGAGAGACCAAACAAACCTATATTTGATCTTTCTTAAGAAATCGCATTATACTTAGCTGGGTTCAGTGGCCGTGATATGATCTTGACGGTGATAACCACGCTAGCTATTTTTGGCAAGGCCCTTGGCAGTCGCGCTGTGGTCCAACGCGCCAAAGATTCCAGACATCAACCCCAGCTTTCGCGCCCGCTGCATCAACACCCCAACTCGAATTGATCGACGCGGCACTGCTGTCGCCTTACCTCAGTCATCATGTACGGCATGAATCAGGCCTACCATGCCCCCGACCCGAGTGCGCAGGTTCCAAATCATCTGGTATGTCTTGCTAAAGCTCCGCGACCGTCTTACCCAACTAACAGGACAGCTTGCCCATGTTCATCTGATATCGTCGTACCGCTTCCCGACCTTGCCTGGCCTGCAAGCCGCTCAGGCCCTCGAGTATCTCATCAAAGGCCCGCAGATTGTGCGCGACACCTCGCCGGTTGCGTGGACGTTCCTGGCAGCCCCCCCGCCAGATGGCACTATTATCCTCACCTGGCAGCCCCCGCGCATGGGAAACATGTTTGCGTCGGATGGAATGGTCTGGGCCGATGCCGAGAGCGCATATGACATGAATGTGCGCGGCTATGTACGTGTGCCCGAGGTGTACTGATATTGTAACGTCTAATGCCATCTAGACCCTTCAGGTTTTTGTACACAACAGCGGCTACCACTACCCACATGAGCCATATGCGATGCACGCGCGCCACCGCTACAGGATAGCTGCTGGACCTGGTACCATTGATCCTAACCTCTGGCTGGTCCACTACAAGCCGGCAGACCCGCAAAACAGAATCCCGGCCTCCCAGATCCCCATACCGCGCGACGTGCAGACCCAGCTACAGACGCGCGCTCAGTTACAGCAAGCAGGACCATTGATGCGCAAGGAGTTTATGCTGGTTGACCAGGCCAACTGGCCCAAGGTCGAGTTTGGACAACAAGCCATGAGGGGCCCGCAGCCCTACTACAACCCGATGCAGCCAGGTCGACCGTATGCTGCTCATCCGCCTCCGGCTAAACGACAGCGCTTGCCGACACAGCCCCCGCCTCGCCAGCCAGCGCCGGGCGCAATTATACCGGATAACACACTTGACGAAGAAGAGAATGCCACACAAGATGCGTTTGACTTTTTAACGCCACGCGAAATCAGCTTGTCGCGATACAAGCAACATCACGAATGGATGGAGGAGATTTTCTCGTCACCGTATGCAATTGGAAAGATTGCGCCGATTGATCTTGGACTGGGTCTTATGGGAGAACTGGCTCCACTCACAGCCGGCATTCTGGACGCTCCAGGGGCGGAGAACGTAGAGACGGGGAAAGAAAACTACAAGATCAAGAATTACTACAAGCTGGATGCAGAGCAGCTCAAGGACTTTGAGAAGCGTGTGGCCGAATACACGACGAATGAACAAGCCGAGATTGATAAGATGAAGGCCAACCATGCGAAGAAGATTGCCCAACTGAAGCGCACGCGAACATATATCAAGGCAGAGCGACGATTACGAGAACTATCACGCTCTGCTGAGAGCGAGGGTGACGGTGCGAACCCAGTGGAGGAAGTTGTAGAGGATCTGCAAAAGTCGCTCGGAGTCACATTTGAGGCAAAGAAGGCTGTTGTGTGCGTAGACAAGGGCGGGTTCATGGAGGTGCAGCAACCATCACCTCCCAAGCCGCAGGTGAATGGGGATGGTGGTGAGCAGAGCGCAAACGGAACGTCAGCGGGAGCCAACAATGAGGGAGCAATGGAGGAAGATTCTGCAGCGGGACTCCTGGATCAATATGGATCCGGGTCGATATCTGGAACGCCTATTGGGAACATTTCACTGCCCCGACTGTCGCAGCCTCCGAGTCAGTCGCAATCGGCGAACGGGACACCTAACGCACCTCACGGCAACATGAACCAGACGGCAACGTTTGATCAACAAGACAGCAACCTGGACGTGGGGGCGGACCTACTTGACTTGGATGTGGAGATGTCTGGCATGGCGGGAGCGGGAGATAAGGGCGATGAGTGGGTGATGGTGAATGATCAAGCAGGAGATGGACAACAAGCGAGCGGCAATACCGAGCAAGCCAACATGAACAACAATAGCAGCAACAACAACAACAACAACAACAACAACCAAGCAAGCAACAATGGGGGTAACGGTGGTGCAGCAGGTGGTAGTGGGGGCAGTGGGATTGCAGCCACCAATCTAGAGGCAGATACAGGCAGCATGTTTGACGGAGCGGATTTTGGAAGCTTCGACAATCTGGACAGTGCGGGGGATGCTCTGGCCGACTACGGACATGACGACAATCTTGGGCTGGATCTAGTTGATGACAGTGCATTTGGTGATGCGTTCCATGGAACGGAGATGCACAATGACAACGGCGAAGGCGAGAATGCGTAGGACGCGTTCTGGAGGTAGACGGGTGTCCGCAGTGCTGCTAGTTGGGTAGAGTGGATGCTTGGGTTTGTACTATTATTGCTACGTTTCATACCAAAGAGGGAAGGCAGAGTGCAAAGAGTACAGAGTGAGAGAGAGGACGAGTGGCGTAGAGGGCGTTTTTTGCAGCCAAAGGTTTCTTTCTGGCTTGTGTATGGTGTCGTGTATGGGATACGATGGATTATATATTGGGCCTTTGCAATTTATTCGATACGAATTGTATGGTTTTTTTGTCTGTTGTTCTTCTCGACGCTTTTGTCCTGCTGTGAAATGTGCGAGATGCATAGTTGAAGGAGCTTGAATGTTGGTTTTTCTTTAAAACCCCAAATGTGGAGAAAACCGAGGGAGCGAGTTGTGGGTGTGATGATAGAGTAGGATTTGCGTAATTCAGCCAAACGATTAATGATCTTTGCTTGTCCCCATCTCTTCCCCCCCTTTTTTTCTACCATTCATATTTGTTGCGGCAACAAGAAAAGAAATTACAGAACTATATCCACCGATAGCGGATCGTTAGTTATTAAGGCGTGCTGTCCCATGGATAACAAGAGGCGCGCGCGCGAGCGGAGTGACTGACTGGAGACGGAAGGTAGATATACCTTCCCTTTCCGTCATGCCATCTCGTATTCCTCTCCAATCCCGTATATTCTGTCCACCAGCCACGGTACGTACAGGCTTACGTACATGCAGGCGTTAGCAGCAACGGCGAGACCCCGTAATCTTGCTGGGACCCAAAACAGGCCAAGTAAACTAAGCAGGGCAGGCGACGATCCAGATGGCGACATTTGGGGATTACCTGACCAAGTTGAAACGGACATGCTTTGATGGGATCAATTACTTTGTAGCGGGGGAGGTTTTGTGGGCAATCGAGGGGGGTTTCACACACGGCAGACGGCAAAGCCCCTGACTTCAGGGGGTCCTTTTGGTATCGGGTAGAGCGGAGGTCCGCGTCAGCGTGCCAAGAAGGTGAGCGTTATCCCGCTTGGGCGCGTCCTAATGGCGTGGTGGCACTGCATTTCGCCTAGCACGGTGGCGTTTAAGGGACACGGGGATTGCGTTCGTTCATCCAAAGAAGACGGCAATTTTTTTTCTCGCTCTTTTCCTCGTGTTCGGAGGGAGAGAGACTAGGTAGAGTAGTTTGATGAGTGATGATGACTAGTCATGTGTCGGTATTTTTGGGGCGCAGAGATGAGCGAAGGGCGAGTCGTGGTGTTGACCTAGAGGAGGTGGTAGTGGTAGTGGAAGTGGTGTAGGTGTAATATTGTATATATACTTGTACCTATGTATATATATGTCAGTAAATAGACGCATACAAATGTAGGATCCAACAAACACACACACGTAGCTAGTATCGTAGTATCGACAGTGTATACAGATATGTAACGTATACTTTGGATGTACATGGACAAGCATCGACGGGGCCCGCCGTCATGTCCTTGCATTGCTTGGGAGTAGCATGGGCATGAGAGCTTAGCAGCCGCCTTCCCGACGTTCCTGCTTGGCAGGCGGCCCACAGCGCACGCATTGTCCAGTGAGGCGCGTCTATCTGGCGCAGTGCACGCGTTCCTGGCACGAGGTGTAGTAGCCACTTGCCCAATTCCCACCTTTTCCCCCTCCCGCCTTGCTTCAGGCCCAGGGTCGACTGCCAGCCAAAACCGACTCGTTGGCTCCATCTCATCCCGCTAACCCACCTCTACCACACCACCACCCTCCCTCTCCTCTGCCTTTTCCTTCGCTTTTCTTATCCCACCCCCTTCCCCGCTCTCACCTTCTTCTATCTACCCTCCATTCTTCTCCCTCCCCCTCCCTCCCCGCTTCATTCTTACACAATCTCCCTTGGTTCCTTTTTTCCTTGCTTCTTCTCGCTTGCTCTTTTTTTTTGGCTGCATACTACATACTACTTGCATACACATCGACCCGGACTTCGACTCGAGTGGGGATACCACCCTCTGCTTACCTCGGAACCTCGCACTGCATCGGCAATGCGCCTGACTCTACCATACTATTCCTGAACCCTGCATTCGTTACACGGCATCCCATCTTCACGCGCACACGCACGCATACGCAACCGCATACATACACGCACCCTCTCTCTCTCTTATACCCTTGAACGCTGCTTGCGTAACCATACACACAATGCCTCCTCGCGACGCCAACTGGGTAGATGCAAGTTACACCCGCTCCGGATAGCCTCTTTAATCCCATGCCGGCTAACATTGCGTCCTATAGGGCCTCCGAGGTGTAGCATCCTTTATGGTGGTTTGCGGTCATCTCTGCACCGCCTTTGTACCCTGGCTCCACCAGCCAGCCGCCGACGCAAAAACCGCTCCTCACCTGTTCCAATTACCCTTCTTCCGCCTCGCTGTCGGCGGTCGCAGCGCCGTCGCCCTCTTCTTCCTCGTCACCGGCTATGTAAACTCGATTGGTGCCATCTCAAAGTCGCGCGCCGGCAACCACGAGGCAGCGTTCCACGGTATCGCGCGGAGTGCCTTGGCCCGTTCAGGACGGTTGATCCTGCCTACCATGATCGCTACCATAATCAGTTGGTTCCTGGCCCAGACAAACGCATACCACATGACCAAGCACGTTGACGCCCAGTGGATACGACAGGGCTGGCATCGCCAGGAACCCTCGCTGTGGATGGCGCTCAAGTCTCTCTTCAAGGCTCAGATGGAGACTTGGGTAATCGGTTGGGACGAATATGACGGAACACAATGGACACTGCATCTCTTTCTCGAGGGCGCATTCCTTGTATACACGACCATGTTCGCCACGGTCCTCGTCAGGTCCAAGGCGCGTTTTCTCATTTACGCAATCTTGTATGCCTACTACTGGCAAGTAGGAATAGGTAAGCTTACATTTTCGACGAGCGACGACGCCAGGCCAATTGCTAACTGCAACAGAACTCACGGTTGGCTCCATCAAGGGCCTGAATATCGTCTTTGGCATGTTCGTTGCCGAGCTACACAACCACTACAAAGACTCGGCTACTTCGGTTCTACCGGCGCCTATTCCTGCGATGATGATTATCTTCGGCATGTTCATGGCCGGATTTCCCCAAGACTCTTTTGAAAACGCACACTGGTCTGAAACCATGGCCACAATTATGCACACCCTCACGGCCGAGAAGACGGATATCCGACGTTACTGGGATCACCTGGGAGCCGCCACTATCCTGCTTGGCATCTTCTTTTCGAAAAACGCACGCAAAGTGCTTACCTCACCCGTCTTCAACTTCCTAGGTCGTGTCAGCTTCCCTGTCTACCTGATCCACAACACGCTCATCAAGACGGTCTTGACCTGGATGATCTACCTGCCCTCGGCCATGAACCCACCAAAGAACGAAAAGGGAGAAATGCAGGATCTTCAGCGCGGATCCATTCCTCACATTCTCATCGCCATTGCCGTCTTCTACTACATACTGTATCGCTGCGCCTCGCTATGGGTCAAGTACGTCGATCCAATTTGCGCGAACCTTACCAACGCAGCCACAAAATGGGCCTATGGCGAATCACAGCCAAAAGAAATCCGGCCGATATTGGCAAACGGAGCCACAACGGACAAGTCTGTGCTTCCTTCGTAGTCTTTTTCTATCATTCTTAAACAAAACTTTATCGCATATCCTTCTTTTTCGACGTTAGTCCATCACACAACTGCTCACTCAGCGCTTTTGATTCCCTATGCCGTATATTTCCTCCTTTCTTTTATATATTCTCTCATCTTCTCACACTTTTCGGGATCGTCTTGGTTTCTTCTTCTGGTTTGCACATCACAGCGAATCTTTTAGCATCACTTCTTTGCACATTACGTCGCGGGGAATCTTTTTTTTTAACGAGGAAGAGAAAAACAAAAAAGGGGGGCTTCTCTTGTTATATATTACTTTTACACCCCATTTTTTTCTGGCACATTAGGTTGTGTTGGGTTTTGCGGGATATGTTGCATTTTGGAGCGTTTTTGGTTTATTCTTTTTGTTTGATTGTTGATAAGAACGGAGGAAGAGAGGGGATTTGTATGTATCAAGATGGGAATGTGGAAGGATAGGTGAAGAGGCAAAGGGCTTGTACAAAAAGCCCAATCAGGCCCATGAGGAGGTTGTACATGTTGACTTTCTTTTTTTTTGCAAATAGGATGACGTTTAACGAAGCGGATCAATCAAAATGTTCAAACTTAATGGTATGAAGGGATTTGGTGCTGAGTGAGTGAAGATGTGTCTCTATGCTGTACCAGGATTCCGGATACACTTGAAGATAAGAAAGAAGAAGTACAATAACTGTCTTAAACCTCGTATATTATCATATCACATCATTGCCATTCTACCTATAATTCCTAGCCTAGGGAAACTTACATCTACCATACATTACAAGCGAGTGGAATTATAGAAGCCGAGGGGGGTGGGGGGAAGTAGGGTATCAACACGACCTGCCAGTAAAACTAGAAACCCACAGACAGAAAGAAAGAGAATAAGTCATAACCACACCGTACCCCGCCTTTTACATGTTCTCCACGACATGAGCATTAATAGCGCTCTGGAAGCCTTGGTCATTACTTCCGTACTCCTGGGCCGCCGAAGACTGGAAGCCATGGGCACTGGGACCCTGGCCCGCAGCCTCGGCCTGCGCAAGTGCATTCTGCACGGTTTGGTTCTGGGCAGGGAGGAAGATGACTTTGGAGTTTGCAGACTTGGCCATGGATTGCATAGCCTCGAGGTAGCGGATTTGCATAGCCGGGGCGGAAGAAAGGATGTCAGCCTGTCTTCAAGTTAGTATATCCTTCCTCTTCTCAAGAACGTTGATAACAAAGGGAGAATAAAACATACCGCCTGCCTCATCAACTTGGCGGCCTCAACCTCAGCCCTCGCAGCAATAACCTTGGCCTCACCCGTCCTCTTACTCTGTGCAGCCATGGACAGCGAATCCTGCAGATCCTGACTAAAGATAATATCCTTGACCAGCATTGACTCGACCTCGACACCCCAGCCCAACGCCGTCTCCTCGATAATCTCGCGGATCGACTGCGCAATTTCCTCACGGCGCTCAATCACATCCTGCAGCACGCGCGCACCCACCACATGCCTCAGCGTCGTCTGCGTGCGCTCGACCAGCGCCTGGCGAATATTACTAATACTAAACGCCGCCTTGTGCGGCGAGGTGATACGGTAGTAAATTACCGACGTCAATTGCAGTGACACATTGTCTTTGGTCATGCAGACTTGCTTGGGGACCTCGACAATCTGGATCTTGATGTCGACTTGCACAAGGTGCTCGGACAGTGGGTTCACGTAGACGAGACCTGGGTCGACTGCACGGGCAAAGCGTCCGAATTTTGTGACCAGACCGACGTTGCCTTGGCTGACGGGCTTGTAGGGGTTGGGGCAGATGATGCAGCAGGGGATTGCGCCGCAAGTGCCGATCAAGTTGCCGAGAGTGTTGATCTGGGAGTGGGGAGGTGGGTGTTAATCACGTGATTTGACATGTAAAGGGCTACTACAGTGGTGTAGTGGAGGGAGAGGAAGATAAACTTACCATGCCGCCATACCATCCGTTTGTATCGACATCCGCATCGTCAGGCTGGATAACACGGGCATAGCTGGGCTGGAGATCTTCTCGTCGCGGGGGCTGGACCTTGATAATGGGCTCGTGGACACTCGATGTTCCGTTGCTTGCACCGGGCATGGGAGCCTTTCCATTAGTGTCGCTCATCTTTGCTGGATTTTTTCCGTTGCTCGATAGAATGGGCTTTGTAGAGGAGATGGATTCTGCAGTGTGAGAGGACATTTCTTCAACGTGGCGCGCAGGATATGGTTGGTTTTATATGCGTGATCAACTGAGCAACTGTATTCACGGTTTGGGAAAGCGGGGAAGCTAGCTTAGCCTGAGGATGTTGCGCTAGCTAGGCCGCCTTCTTGGGGCTGTGCTATGTCTTTCTCTCTCCCACGGGACATGGTAGATGCGGATTGAGGCATACAATTTATTGGCGATTCAAGTGTCATGTGGTAATCATTGACATATGCGAGTTTGTCTACTGGGCCAACTCCATCTTGAATACTACCGTCTTCAACTCTGGTCGACTTCCCATGGCAAAACCCCGCACATCCCACTTCCTTTCTCAATCGCCATTGTCCCATACTCTTCTGCGACATTTCCAACCCTCACCGAAACACAAAATCCCTATTCGCCTCACAAGGCCTCCTACCCACAGACACACGGCTAACTCGGTGCCACACCCATCCACTCATGACGTGCAGAACAAGACTCCCAAGGCATACTCGGCACACTCCAACCGACCACCACCAAAACCCGCCACACGCCCTCCAATATCTTCGACGTCAGCGACTTGACAGTTGTCGAGGTCACGTATCACTTAATTACAGCCTTTCTTCTATCTCGGCGCCGAGGTACACATATTGGCGCATCATGGCCGGGGTGTACATGCAGCCCTGTCCTGCCAGTGGGGCGATCCATGTGGCGAAGAGAGAACAAGACCCTTGTCCCTCCAGACCCAAACGCACACCCCCTCGCGGCCATCTTGTTTCTGTTTCCCTGGGAAATCCCTAAGCGCGCATCGCCACAACATCTACAACAATGCTGAGGCGCGGTAGTAGTATTACCAAAGCGTTGGTGGAGGCTTCCAGCGGCACAGCTCTCTTTACCAACAACCTCATCCCTTTTGCATTTCATTTTTACTTTTCCCTATGCGCGCAGTTGACATAGCATACATGCGTCTGCATGGCGTCTTTACACTACACTGCATACAATGATCATGCGGCATACATGGTCACCAAGCCCTCAATTTCTCTTCTACCCGATCAAAAAAGACCGTCGTATATCTCGCATACTCAGCTCTGGGTACTCGGGTCCGGCCAACGCCCTAGTCGCCAAAACGTTTTCGGCATCACACTGGCCAGCAGCACCGCGCGCCCCTGCGCCCTGAGCGAATTTCACCCTTATCTTTGCCTTGAAAGTGATTTTACCGGTGAGAAGAAAAAAAAGGGTCACTTACACCTAGTGCCTCATTCTTGAGGCATTGTTATCGTAGCATAGCCTTGATTAGGCCCCTTCTCACCTTTCAATCGTCCACATGTTCTTCCATCGTAGTCAGCCCCTCCCCCTCCCCCTTCTTTGCCGTGTTCTAGAAAAAGACATACCCTCTATTTAGGATTAGCCTCAGCACCGCTGGCTGATGTTTGCCTGACTGTTACCCGCACACACGCCTATTTTCCTAACCGTATACATATAAAGCGCAAGTCTCCACTGTTGACTACGCCGCACGCTGCGCCATAGCCACGGTATTGGGTTAGAATCTCGTATTCTATGGGATTTTTGACGCGCCGCGACATGGGCGCCTCAAGCGCCTCAGGGTTTTGTTTAAGCGCCCTGTTGGAGGAACTAACGCGAGGGTGCTAAGTTGGACTGCGCTTGTTTGCGGCATGGAGAGATGTGAAAAAGGCACATGGGCTTTCTGATTGGCAGTAGGCGAAATGGTTAACTACGATTAACCTGGGAAAGTGAAGAGACAACAAAGACTGGCCTGAAAACTACTTTTAGATAGCATATATGAGGCTACTGTATAGCTAATGGGCCCACACCACATAATCGTACAATGACAGCGTCGCTCAATTGGCACGTCTATTCGGAATCGAAAACAATGTCCCAGTCCAACCATGCAAGAATAAGAAACCACCAACCAACGCCCTTGAAATGACAATATTCAATTTCCGCATAATAATATCGGCTGCAACATAGATCCCACGTAACCCAGCACCAGACAAGTTACTTAAGAATACTCGCTCCCCTCCGATCCTTCTTGAGCGGCGAAAACGTAAACGCTTCTTCACTCATCATGTTAAACCCACCAGAAATAGGTCGTTGCTGACCCTGTTTGCCCAACACGCTCTTGCCCAATGCGCGCGCTGCAAACAGACCTTTGCTGATGCCCACAGGCTTCAAAGGCGCAGCATCTTCGCCATCCTCGGCGTCGAATAGTGTCTTGCCAGCACTGGCGCCGAGCTTACGCTTCTTCTTCTTTTCCGCTGCTGGCTCCTCGGCAAACGTGGCAAACGACATGAGAGACTTGCGAGGCTTGATCTTAGTGCTCTTCTTCGAGGGCCCGTCGTTGTCCTTGAGCGGAATAGACACAGGTGCGTTTTCAGACTCTTCTTTAGTTGTGTTGTGTGAGATTTCAGAAACCTCCTCCGTGACCATTTCCAGGGCAGGAGCAGGGTTCTTCTTACGAGGCTTTGCATTGGCCTTGTTCGACGCAGCTGGAGCCAGAGCTTTGACCTTCGGCTGAATAGTCTTTGAGGCCTTCTTGGGCGGTGCTGTAGGAGTGGCTTGCTCCTGGACAGCCTCTTCCTCCGCATCGTCATCTTCTGCTTCGTCTTCCTCAACAATGGGGCTGGCAGCTGTTACATTACCAGCACGGTTGAGGAATGGTGTCAAAGAAAAGGTCGACGTGTCGCCAACTGCAGACACTGAGGTTCCGCGCTTAGCCTTCTTCGCAGGGAAGCCGTCTCCTGGCGTACCCAACATCGTCTCGGGTTCGGCAGTAGCAGCCACACGTTTCCGTGCATTCTTTACGGCGGCTTTGGCGGCAACTGTCGGCTTGCTCTTAGCGGGTGGTGCCGTCTGCGCCCTCTCTGCTCTTTCGAGCTCAGCCTCCTTCTCCTTGAGCTTCTCCTTGGTTGTCCGTAGCTTTTCACGGAAAGCACTTAGCTTGTCATCAAGGACAGTGTTTCGACCCTGAAGCTCTGCCAGTGTCTTGTTGAACTCCTTCTCTTGCTTCTTACGCTCACGTTTCTCTTCTTCGAGTTCTTTCCGTACAGCCTCAACCTGGGTGTCTGTCGATTGAGAGCCCTGCTTGGACGTCTTCTCAGTCTTTCGACGCTCGCGCTTCTCCTGCTCCAGTTCTTGACGTAGTTGTTCAATCTCGGCATCACGGTCTCTGGTATTCTTGCTAGCCTTCTCTGCTTGCAAACGTGCAGTCCTCTCTTGGTCCAACTCCTGACGCAGCTCTTCAATCGCGGCGTCATGAGCTTCATCACGCTTGCTGGCCTTGCTGGCTTCCTTCTTTGACAACTTCTCGACCTTGGCCTGTAGTTGTTCCGTTGACTTTTGTTGCGACTCCAGATCAGCATGCACCTTCTCCATTGCCTTTTCAGCCTTTGCGAGCCCAGCCTCCGCCTTCATGCGTTCCTTCTTCTCGGTGGCGAGTTCCTGGCGCACCTCCTCCAACTCGCCACGCAACTCCTCGTCTTGTTCCATCTTCTTGCCTTGCTTCGCCAGCGCACGTGCAGCGGTGCGCTTCTCGTTGTCGAGCTCGGCTTGGAGTGTGGTCAGCTGACGTTGCAGGGCCAGCTTCTCGGTGAGCAGGCCTGTGTTTGATTCGACTTGGGCGCGTAGGTGTTCGACTTCAGGGCGCAGTGATGAGATTTCGCGAGATAGGGCGAGTTTGTCGGAGAGGATCTTGTTGGAGTCGGAGGTTACGTTCTCCATGGCTTTCAGTTCGGCCTAGTCATTGTTAGCGGCGCTTTGGCCGGTGTGCTTGACGTGCTCACCTTGAGATTCGCGATCTCCCGCGCTTGGGTGCGGATTGTGTTTTGTGCAGCTTCGCCCTCGGCCCGTTGCTCATCCAGCTGTGCGAGAGCATCATCGAGGGCGTTGTCCAGTTCGTCTGCACGGCCTTGCTCTTCCTCGAGTTGTTCGTGGAGGTCGCTATTCTCATCCTGCAGGAGGCACTGGGCGACCCGCAACTTCCGAATTTCCTCATCCTTGGCTACAATCTCGACCGAATGCTTACTCCTTTCAAGGCTGAGTTCTAAGTTTGCGTTTCGCAGCGCATGTTGAAGCTGAGAGGGTGGGAATTAGTTGGGGTGAGTCGGAAGCAACGGCCCAGTTCTCTTGCACTTACATCTTTCATCTCATAATTGCTATCGATGTCTGCGTCCATGGTTGCGACCATGGTGTAATATCTGCTTTGTGGTGTGAAGGGGTGTAGGACTGATGGTGGTGGGGTTTGCGGGAGACGCGACTTGGGTAAACAAACAGAGCGCCGAGAAGTGCGGACCGAGTTGTAATAGCGCGACGGGACGAAATAGTAGGATAATATGAAGAATGAAAGAAAATACAAGTCGCTGTACAAGTACAGTGTTCTCAAGATGTCTATCGCATTCACCTGTCCCCAGTCACTGCTTGATCGGAGCCTTGTTCACAATGGCAACGGGTGTTTGTCCCCATGGAGGGCTGCAGCGGCGGCAAGTCGCGCACATCCCTGCCCGCCCTAGCGCCATTACGCAGGCCCGCAAGCTCCGACAGCCGTCAAGGCCACGTTCCCAAGCATTGTGTCTACTCGAACAAACGTCTTCCAGCAACAATCATCCACCCCACCCGCTAGACGACACAATGCGGTGGTTCACGCTCCTCACAGCCTCGCTGCTGCCCTTTGTAGCCCTCGCAGCCAAGAAGCCCGCCGGCGACCGCTTCAATGACGCCCGCGCCAAATCACTGTCAACCGGCCGCCCGCTCAAGCTCAACGACGCCAGCTACGCCCAACTGACAAAGTCGCCGAGAGACTACGGTGTTGCTGTACTGCTCACAGCATTGGAGCCCAGGTTCGGATGTGCACTCTGCAGGAGCTTCCAGCCAGAATGGGACTTGCTGGGTAATAGCTGGACAAAGGGAGACAAAGATGGCCAGTCCAGAGTTGTCTTTGGTACCTTGGACTTTGTCGACGGAAAGAACGTCTTTCAATCGGTATGAGCAAACCCTGCTGAATGCAACACCATACTCTTTCTGTGTAGAGGCTAATAGTAAGCATAGATGCAACTCCAAACCGCTCCCGTCCTCCTCTACTTCCACCCCACCGCCGGCCCCCACGCAAAGGTCGACTCGCAACCCGCCCGCTTCGACTTCACCGGCGGTCCTCAAACCGCCGAACAAATCCAGGCCTGGGTCGCCCGCCAAGTCCCCGATGGCCTTCCCAAACCCTCCGTAGCCCGCCCCATCAACTGGGTCAAGGTCATCACCATAACCACCTCCGTCCTCGGTGGTATCACCGCCATCTTCGTTGCCTCGCCCTACGTCATCCCCTTGCTCCAAAACCGCAATGTCTGGGCTGCCGTCAGTCTGATTGCCGTGCTGCTCTTCACCAGTGGCCACATGTTCAATCACATCCGCAAGACGCCCTACGTCGTTGGCGACAACAAAGGTGGCATCAACTACTTCGCAGGTGGCTTCAGCAACCAGTATGGTCTTGAGTCGCAGATTGTTGCTGCCATTTACGGTGTCCTTGCTTTTGCCGCTATTTCACTGGCTGTCAAGGTCCCCAGGATCCAGGATGCACGCGCACAGTCCCTGGCCGTCTTTTTGTGGACCGGTGTCTTGTTTGGCATGTACAGCTTCCTCATGAGCGTCTTCCGTGTCAAGAACCCTTCGTACCCCTTTTGGCTGCCTCCGTTTTAAGCCTCGTTCTGCTTGAGCGATTGGGGACCGTGTACAATCTTGGGGATATTACCCCCCCAACAAAATGGTGATTGGGCTTTTGTTTACGCTTTTTGTGAGTACATGGTTGTTGCTGTTGTTTGAAAAAAAACCACTCGATGAAGCACCAGAGCTTGCGGTTCGAGCATGGTACATATTGTATGATAGTTGGGGTTCTCTATACCGTAGACTAAGAATATGAAAAAAGGACTTGTTCGCGCGAATTCACACAGCAAACCTCTTGATGCCATCTTGATATGTCTGCACATGACCAGACATGAGTTGAACGATACAATTATTACAATGACCAGATTGCATTTTAATTAGAATAAATATGTACTCGTAACCATCATGATGATGCGTAAACCATTACCCCGTAAACCCATCTCCTGAAGAAACCCCATAATCATGTTTCCATAGCCCGCTTGCTGGAACGAAAACCATTTGAATTAGAAAAGAACACGCCATAAACCCATGATTTCAGACTTGATCCATACCAGAATAGCCGTTTTGTCGAAAGTGCAAATCAGTCGTCTGCTAGAATAGAAAGTAGTTAGGAAAGTGCCATGGCATGGAGGTCGAAGACATCGTTCCTCCAACCGCCTTCGTCCCAGTCGTCAATGCGCTCTGGTGCGCGACGACCCTCTTCCTCCCACAGCTTGGCCACGCTGCCTGGTGCATACTTGCCAGCGAAGACACCCTTCTTCGGTGCGTCAACACCAACCCTCGTGTAAAGGTCGGGGTCATCAGCCGGTGTGAGACGTGTGATGACAGCCTTGACAAACGTCTTCAGGTCATCTGGATCAGAGATCCTTGTCGCTCGAAGCCTCTCGCGTGCAAAGATGAGCTCACGGTTGGCGGCGTGAATTGCATCAGCGATACCTTGGGCCATCTGCCTCTCCATGACCTTGCGGACAACAGGGCGCAGCAGGGGCTTGAGAAGCCAGCCAAAGAGACTGAACTTGGACTTGCGCAGCGTGTAAGAAAGCTTGTGGATGTGGACACGGACAGCCTTGAGTGTAAGAATCTGCTCCAACTTCTCCTTGCCGACTTCGACATCCAAATGAATATCGATACCGCGCTCGTCGAGTTGGAACGAAGCAATACCTTCATCGGCAAGGCGAAGGAGGCCAGAGTGTGCGCGGAGAAGGAAACCAACTTCATCTGCACGGAACGAAAGACCGTCAATCTTGATGGTAAACTTGGACGTAGCCTTGGAGGCAACACGGAATCGGGCCTTGCGAAGTTCAAAATCATTGTAGGTCTCCACTCGGAAGCGGAACGGGAGGAATGATGTGTGGTTCACGGTCTTACCAGGTTCGATAATCAAGTTTTCCAGGAGCATATCGATCTCGGGTGTGGATACTTCCAGACGAGGGATGGGGATGTACTGAATAGCCTGGATGGCAAGAGGGACGAAAACGTTGATTGCGTCTTGAACGAGCTCGCCGTTGATGTTGCTGTGTAGGGGCGACAGTATGTTCCAGATCTTCATGGTCGTGTTGATCATCTTCGCAATGTCCTGGTCCTGGGTGACAGCCATGAAGGTGCTCTGGGCTTGTACGAAAAACGCATCTACATCCTGACGCAGCGATGATTCCAATCCAACACCATTGGCCTTCTTTCGAAGCTCTTGGAACTTTTCGTCGACGTGGTCAAAGAAGTCGGGGTCCGTGAGAAGCTTCTGCAGCGAATTTCCAATGTCGATGAGCAGATCCTCGAATTCGGGATCTTTGCGCGAGTGCTCCAAGACTTTATGGAATGCATTCTCGAGCTTGTTCCACTCTTGTTTGTCACCAAAGGAGCTCAGGAAGGTCCAAAAGTTCTTGACAGCCCTCTCCATCTCTCGGTTTGGCTCGACGTCAGCTTCGAGAGCACCCATAGCATCTTCTACGGTCCGGGAGTATGCCATCGCGTACCGCTTCAGTAGTGTTGCGAGCACCGAAACGGAGTCGTTGTAATCCCTCTTTTGCCTCAGGTTTGTGATTGTCTTCTTCAGGCGGTACAAGAGTGATTCGCCCTCGTCACCCTGAAGCTTCTCGGCCAAACTTACGTCTGCCCTCTTAGCAACCTTGGCAACCCCATTGCCAACAACTTGGGCGACCTCGGCAAGCTGGTCATTGATCTCTTCAGTGGAGTGTGCGAGAGCCTCATCCGCACCGGGCTCCTTGAGTGCCTTTTGTTCTTTTGGTGAAGGCTCGATCTTCTTGGCTGCCTTCTTGGATACGTTTGACAGTGTGAAAGCAGTGTCTCTGAACACTTCCCGGCCGACAGTGTTCAGGTCAGCGAGGAAGATGCGAAAGTCGGAATTAGTTAGGAGCAAGGACCCAACAGTCTGCAGACTGTGGTAGGCTGCTGGTATATTAGCTCTATTCTGTGAAACAAAAGACACGTACTGACCTGCAGTAGCATCGGCCTTTGCTTTTGACCTGGTCGCCCTTCGTGCAATATCTTCCACATCTACAGATACCCTGGACTTGGAAAGGTACCAGAGAAAGTCTTGGATTTGGTCCTTGCTGTTCTTGTGGTTCAGGGTATCAATGAATTGGTGCAGCCATTGTTTGGTAAACTTGACCAGGAGACGACCAGAGTCGCTCAGATCGGGGTTTTCTGGGTTCAGGATGTCTGCAGATAGCAAGCTCCGGAGGTTGATGATGAGTTGTTCGTTAGATGGCATGAACCCCATGGAAAGTGCACGTATCATCTGATACGAGTGCAGCTTCTGGTGCACCTCTCTCTGCAGTGCAGTGTCATCGCGGTACTGACATGTGAGATTAGCGCGTACAATATGAATCGACGAGACGTGTGTATACATACCTGAGGCAACAGCGGGCGCTGGTCCTCGTCGCGTTTGCGTCTTCCGAAGCACGATGAAAGTGCCATGGCGATGAATTGCAGCTGGAGTTTGTCTAGGAGAAATGCAGCTGGGGTGGAATCGTTGTGAACAGCTCTTTTAAGCCTCGATCAACACGCGTAGGTCAGGATGACGAGAGGGAGCTAGCGACGTCATGCCGTTCGTCGATCCCGCGGCTCCACATGCGCCAAGGCTGCCGCTCCCATTCCTGGTCTTGCGGAGTGTAAGTGCATATCAACATACATACTATATGCCAGGTCTCGTGCGCATGTATATGTTGATATACCTGTATGTATAAGCACATCAGTACCTTGCTGCACATCGCTCATCTCGGAAGTCGCATGGAACAGTTCTCGAAGGCATCTAGTGAGTCGACGCAGTATTGTCACAGCATTCAACTGCATACAATATGTGCACATGTAGAATCGAGGCTTCGAGTGCAGACACGATCAAGATCAAGGCAAGATTATTTGTTGAGCATCTATGACGAGCACAAGGGCGGTACATCAAAGCTACAGCTGAAAGCAGGGTTTGGTCAAAGTAGCTAGTGGTCGAGCTTGCACTTGGAAGAAATCCAGACCTCGCAACTCATCACAGCCACCACAGCCACAGCACAGGCGACTTCCCCGCACCACTGTCGCATGCTACTAGCACGCAATGGCGATAGGCCCGCCGAGAGAGAGCATGGGCCCGCTGGATGCTTTTCCATCGGGGAATTCTAGACGTTCCAGCGCATCGTGCATTACTCAATCTGTAGGTGGGATTGTACCAAAGGGAAGGGTTTTTCTCAGGCATGGACGCGGTGTTCAGACCGCTGGAGCAACTTTGCATTCTCGTCGGGGAAGCGGCCCACTGAAGAAGAAGAAGAAGGGCCCTGAAAGAACCCCTACTGCATTCTTGTAGCCAAGCGTCAGGTAAGGCTCGGGCATTCTAGATCGGATTAGGCCTGACTCGCTTGCCGGGGTTGTCAAGAGACGGTGAGACTTGACAGTTGCATGACGGTTACAGTTCTGCTGCACGCCCAAGGCATTAGACAAGAGGCCAAGGACCGTGTGAGAGGACTCTGGGTTTGATTCGCAAGCAGCATGTAGCGCTGGCATGATTTTGCGAAGCCGCTCACCAAGGAACTCCGTAACCTCCCGTGGCGCTGTCAAGTTGTGGAGTCGTGTGCCCCATTTCTCGGAAGAGAACGAACTGGACACGTGCCCGGGGCGGCTAACTTTACCTACTTTACCCAAGGAGGCCATCAAGCTTTCCCCACAACTGCGGACGATCCACCCTGGCCGCATATGCAGCTGTCGAATGTTTGTCCGAGACAGCGTCTTTTTAGTAGGTTCGCGCACAAGAGATGAGCGGCCACCGCAATTGAGACATGACATCTGCCTAGACGGTCTGAAGGGCGTGGGCCGGGTCGGACTTGGGGCGCCATTCAGCAGCTGCCTTATTTTTTGGTTGCGTTATTTTTGTTACAGATTTGGAGTGCAGATTGTGATCGCGCCGGCTTCCCCTGACACCACCCGTCCGCCTAAATTGGGGAAAGATCAAGGGGACAGGGGCAATGTGAATTGAGCGTTAAAAAAATTGCGTCCGCGGGTCGTGGTACTGGCACTGGGAAAAAGCACACCGCCTTGGGCGACTAGCAAGCCGTCGGATCGGTGTATAGATGGATGGAGCCGAATGCGGATCCGCCAGAGGATTCATAAGAGTAGATACGGTGTGGTAGCATGGCTAAAGTCCGGAAGCCGCACTATTAGGATGGGCAACGTCAAGACTGTTTCGGGTTGTTGGTGCGTGGCGAAGAGGCGTGAGACAAATCCCGTAAGACGAAGCCGATTAATAATAGACAGCGCGTTGCGGATCAAGACCACGCATGGACACCGACAAGTTGATAAAAAAAATGCCTCGATGCCTGACTGTGGTGTGGCTCGATACGAGAGCTGAAGCAGACGGAGCCCGAGGGGACGGAAGTATAGTAGAGTACAATGGTCGAGAGGACCAGACGGCGTTGATGACGGATGGGTAATTGCGACGCTGTCAAGTCGATATGGCCGACAGAAGCAAATGGGCTCCATGGAATGAGATTGGAGCCCATCGGTGGAGAATGCGGCGTTCGCTGCAAGGCCAGCCAGACGCGTCCGTTCCGAATGCTCCCGACAATATGCACGTCTGCCCCATGATCCCTGCTACCCGGCCGCTGTGGCTGTGGCACGTCGAAAAAATTATGGGCGTGCCTGTCTGTGTCGGCGGTTTCAGGTAGTCGGGATGCAGGCAAGAGGATAGACTTGTCGTCGACAGCCTTCGTGACAAGATGCGTTGCAAGCCGTCTGGTCCGTCTGCGCGTATGGCCGTTAGACGGGCAAGATGCCGGCGCTCAGCATGGCGGGAGCAAGGGTGGGTAGGGTTGGGGATGGGGAGAATACGACTGGCGTGATGGTTACAGGCTGACCAACGCAACGGGTTGGTCTATGCTTCCCCTACACACACACCTTGACGGCGAGAACGGATCTCCTCACAGTGTCTCTTGCGGACCCCAGACCCCTCCCGATAGGCTATTCGTTATGTAGCCCCAATCCTCCGCACGCCCCAGGCGGCCTATTTCCCTGACATCTTTTTTCAATTGCCGACGGAAGTTTCATCCCATCTCAATGCACCGATTCAGGTCGCTTATAAAACTGACGGCTCCTGCTCAAGCCTTCCGCTCTTCAATCCCTAAACCCTCCCTTCGATACATGGCTACAGTTGCCACTCACAATATGCCTTCTGCCACTCGCCCCAGCTACGCCCGCAAGTTGACCACAACTTCGGGCGACTATGACATGTCATACACCCCAGACGTCCGCCGCAGTCTCGGCACCTACGGCCTCACCCCTCCAGCCGTCGAGAGCTACGATGTCCAGACCGACCGATGTGAGTTGCACTATCATACCCTCTAGACTGCAATTGCTAACTCTCCCACAGGCCTTCGCCTCCTTGCCATGAAGCCCACTCCCCTCGAGAAATTCCAGTACCTCGTCCACCTCCGAGCCACCAACGTCCACCTCTTCTACAGACTTCTCGGCGAGAACATCAAGGTGAGCAAATGCCACCTACAATCTGTGCAGAGTCACAACTGACACATACCCAGGAATTGACTCCTCTCATCTACACCCCGACCGTCGGCGAGGCCTGCTTACGATGGCACGAGATCTGGACCCAACCCGAGGGCATGTACCTCTCATGGAGCGACCGCGGCAACCTCCGCAAGATCCTCGACAACTGGCCACACGAGGTCGACATCACTGTCCTCACTGATGGTTCCCGTATCCTCGGTCTTGGTGACCTTGGTGTCAACGGCATGGGCATTCCCGTCGGCAAACTTGCTCTCTACACGGCTTGCGCTGGTATCAAGCCCGACAGCACTCTTCCCCTCACTCTCGATTTGGGAACCAACAACAAGGCCCTCCGTGAGGACCCTCTATACATGGGTTCCAGGATGCCCAAGGTTACCCCCGAGCAAGAAAAGGAATTCCTCGACGAGCTCATGGTCGCCCTTACCGACCGATGGCCCAGGTACGTAGTAGTCCTTTTTCTGACTCATCTGCCAAAATACTAACAGTACCCCAGCATTGTTATTCAATTCGAGGATTTCAAGAACCCCTTCCCCGCCCTAGAACGCTACCAGAACCAATACTCCATGTTCAACGATGACGTCCAGGGTACTGGTGCCGTCATTGTTGGTGGCTTCATCAATGCCGTCAGGGCCTCTGGTGTCCCAGCAAAGGACCACAAGGCTATTTTCTTGGGCGCCGGAAGTGCTGGTGTCGGTGTCGCCAAGCAGATTGTTGAGTACTTCATCAAGGAGGGTCTGACAGAAGAGGAGGCTCGCCGCAAGTTCTGGTTCGTCGACTCAAACGGACTTGTCACCCTTGACCGTGGCGACAAGCTCGCTGACCACAAGGTCTACTTCGCCCGTGACGACAACAACGGCCGCCAATACCAGTCGCTTAGCCGCCTCATTGACTACGTACAGCCCACCATCCTCATGGGTCTGTCAACCATTGGCGGTGCATTCAACAAGGACATTCTCGAGAAGATGGCTTCGCTAAACAACCACCCCATCATCTTCCCCCTCTCCAACCCTTCCAGCAAGTCTGAGTGCACATTCGAGGAGGCCGTCCTTGCCACTGAGGGCCGCTGTCTCTTCGCATCTGGCTCTCCTTTCCCAGCAATGGAGTACAATGGCAAGCTGCTCACCCCGGGCCAGGGAAACAACATGTATGTGTTCCCAGGTATCGGACTTGGCGCCATTCTTTCCAAGGCTGTTTCTATCACACAAGACATGATCTACGCTTCCGCCGAGTACCTCTCTACCTCCTTGAACAGGCAAGAGGTTGCCGATGGCTGGTTGTACCCTGACATTCGCCGTATCCGTGAAGTCTCTGTCGTTGTCACCCGTGGTGTTATCCGCGCTGCTCAAAAGAACGGTGTTGACCGTACTGTTGAGCTACGCGATATGAGCGACGAGCAGCTCGACGACTACATCAAGAAGAGCATGTACGACCCACACACTGAGAACCAATACTTTGACCGCAAGCTATCACAACTCGTCTCAAACGAGAAGCTCAACGGCACCCACGTTGGCGTGTCTGAGGTCACCAACGGCATTGCTCACTTGTAGTCTTCCTCGTCTTCTTTCAACACATTTCTGGCGCCAACATTTTTAATCGCTGAATATGTCTTCTTTTTTTCCTTGTTTCGGTCGTCACAGTATTTGGGCACTAAGGAGATTGGGACACTAAGTTTTCCTCCTTTTTCTTAGGCGAGGGACTAGAATGGTTTCGATACCCTACTATTTCATGGCTTCCTATCTCTCACAGGACACGTAGTACATGTAGATATTTCTCTACTCGGTGTAGCCGGGCACACCAAAAAAGGGCAAGAATGCAATAAGTTTAGAGTTTATAAAGTATCCTTTGAATGTGAGGTGCGACTTATGTGATTCACTGTCGTTGGATGGGAATTCTACTGAGATTGCCGTCCCCCATCTCGAGCAGAGAGCCATACATGCACCATGTCCTCTATATTTGCCCCAAATACTCCTCAACCCCAGGTGCATTTCTATTCTTCCCAGTGTTCTGGAATGCCGATCTACTAGCTCTCCCCCCAGTTCTCCAACTAACCCAAAAACCCATAATCTCACCCATGCCCATAACACGGCAGCAAGCCACATCCCACTACTTACTTCCCACCCGCGTAACCACTAACGGGAAGGCCCGCGCAAACACACACACACACACACACACACACCCCGGACCCAAGTCCCACCGCTTACTTGCGGCTTGGTCTGGCCTTTACCGGTGTATCTGCGGGATGGGACCGGGGTGGGTGGTTTGAACACGGGAGGTGAAAAAAAAAGGGCGCACTGGTGCCTTTTTTTTTGCCTCCCCTCCCCCCCCCCCCACCGCCGTGTTGCAGAAAAGGAGACTTTTCCTATTTGGGGAGGGGTTTTATGGTGGTTCTGCGGGATGGAAGGGGAGGGAGGATGGGACTCTAAACAATAAGCTGGGGAGCAAACGCAGTGACTTAGATATTCCGACATACTAGCACCATCTTAGTACTAGACGATATTCTCAATCTTTACTACCTTGATTTTGTCCTTGTCAGACATTACCTTCTCCTCTTTAACATTCCTTAACCTTCTTCGTCTCCTGCTTCACTAGCGTGCCATGCTATTATTTTTAGGGTTGGATGTAGTAGTAGTAGTAGTAGTAGTAGTAGTTGTTGTTGTTGTTGTTGTTGCTATATTAGGGTTTTATAATAGGGAAACGTTTTTATAGAGTGGAGTGTGAGTAGTAGTTGATAGCTTTTACTAATGATTCTTACGAGCGCATAAGTGAGTAGCTTTATGAGCATTGCGCATTTGAATGATCAAAGGTGGAACCTACGTGCCCTCTTCTCACATTGAGAGTCAGCGACTACTACTCTGCACGAAACGCTTAATTGCCTTGCGCGATAGCCGAACGCTTCAAACCTCCGCATCGATCTCCTTATCCTCATCCTCCTCCTCCTTTGGCTCGGCCTTGACGTCCAAGTCCGCTTCGTCATCCTCACTCTTGGGCGTAGCAACCTTCTTGCTCGGCCTACCACGCGGCTTCTTGACACTTGGAGGGGCATCCTCACCGTCCTCCTGATCGGTCTTGGACTTGCGCTTGCGAGGAGTAGTAGCAGATGCCTTCTTGGGAGTGGCCTGAGGGACGGGTGCACCAGATGCCATAGCATCCCACTCTGGCCTGAATGCCCTGATGAGCTTGTTGGTCTTCTGCTTGAAGCCACTGGCAGTACGGCCAGCAGCGTAGAGACCTCCCTGTGATGCGTTAGCTTGGGCTTTCTGTGCGTGCTGTGTTTCTTTGTGGGCTTGGGTACGTACATCCCAATCAAGAGTGATGTTGTCCTTTTGGATGAGGTACAAGAGACTGGAGAGCTGATTGGGGTGTTAGCGTTGCTCTTTGTCAAGGTGTTTGCGCTTACGATCTCACGATCGGTCCATCCCTTGGGATTATTGGCGTCGTCCATGGTGTAGATGGTGGATCGTTGGTTAAGCTTGTGGATGTGAAGATTGTGGGGTTGGAGAAAGAAGAAGAGGTTTAATAGACATTGAATTTGTATGTAGGTGAGAGAGAGTGTGTGTGTCTAGGTGAAGACCCACTGTTCAAAATTGTTGACAAACGGACCTCACTCTCACCATGTAACTAGAGCAACGGACTAGGCACCACTAGCACCCTACAGAACGAAAATTTCAGCCTCATACTTCCGTCCCTCACGTAGAATTCTAATTGAATCTTACTTTCATCGATAGTTCGCCTAAAATCAACTTTGGGACTATCACTACACCTACATACATATTCTATCTAGTTACCAACTACTCACACTCTACTCTATAAGAACGTTTCCTATCATATAGCAACAACTACATCTAACCTGAAATATAGAATAATACGCTAGTAAATTAGGAGAGAAAGAAGAAGATTAAGAATAATGAAAAAGGCTTATATGCTCGCCTAGTGCTGCCTATTCATAGGGGGGCATACCTCTAAGGCGAGGATCTTATAGATGCTTCTTCGCCGATTAAGAAGCCTTGCTGCCCTGTTACGCGCATACGCACGTCCTAACTACATTTTCTTTATTATACACCTCTCTCTTTTCCTCCTTATAAGTATAGACTCCTCTCATGGTCTTACAGACAGGGGGTAGAAAGCTACCTACTCTCTATAGAAGGGTGGGGGAGGGAGAAATGTAAGAGGAATGTACATGGGTTGTACCTTAATGGCTGTTGAATTCGAACTACTAACTATTGATAGTTGGCGTCCGCCCTCAACCTGCCAGGTGCATTACCTACTGTGCCAAGCCACCACACTGAATGATGAGCTGGTAGTAGCAAACGCAAAGTGCTGAAACCTCCTACCCAGTACCATCTTAGACGACACCATCAATATCCTCCTCTTTGACTTCATTCTTGTCGCCCACCACCTTCTCCTCTTCTTCCTCAACATCCTCAACCTTCTTCTTCCTTCCCTGCTTCACCGGCGTGCCATCCTCCGCCTTCCGCTTCCTCGCAGTTGTAACCGCCTTCTTAGGCGTGGTACCACCAGCGTCAGCGTCAGCACCGCGCAACGCAGCCAACTCGTCTTTCAGCGTGCCCTTGAGTCGGTCGACCATGATGCGGCATGCGCCTACGGATTTGCCCTCGGGACGAGGCGCGTTCTGGGTCGGTGTGTAAGTACGGGTTTGGACAATGGGAGTGGGGAGGACGAACGGTAAAGTCTAGTTTTACGTTTGAATACTCGACTAGCGAGAAGTAGTAGGCGAGCTGCATTGGTTAGTCTGATTGTGGGTTTTATTGGGGTGGGGGAAGGGCGTACACGTTGGCGGTCGGTCCAGCCTTTTGCAGTTGAGTCGTTGGAGGACATTTTGGGTTGACTGTAGCTGTTGTGTTGGGGTTTGGTGTGGATAGATTGTTGAGGTTGTGGGGTTGGAGAAGAAAAGAAGAAGTTTAAGAGACTTTGAGTCTACATGTATAAGTGAGAGAGAGCATGTCTCGTGTGAAGCGAGTGAGGACGCTAGTGGTGGAGTCATGCAGTGAAGGTGAGTGTCGATGCATGTGCGCCACGTCAGGCTGGTGAGGAGATGGAGGAGATTAAGGATATCGTCTGAGATAGTGCTGAGGATCAGTTACTCTGCATTAGCTACTAGCTATTAGAGTGTATATATGGATGGCAGGTGTGTAGGCACGCAATAGAGTAGCAAGGCTTCTTAATTGGCGGAGGAGCACCTACACGACCCTTACCTTAGAGATACCCCATGAATAGGCAGTACTAGGCACTTAAGTCCTATGCACTACCCGTCCCTATACCCCACGTGAGGTTTTTGTCCATAGATATTAAACTTATCTATCAATCAGAGTCTATGTAAGGGGCATACAGAGTTTCAGTACCGCAAAGTCAATCAGATAGTCACAAGAATATTATGAGCGGCACTTCACAGCATCACGGGATAATGAAGAAAATTCTCGTTCATAAAGATTCAACATGAAAATCGTAATAAAATCCAATCTCTCATACAATCATTGACAGACAGAAGCTAAAAAAAATAGGAAAATAAACTCGACTGGGTATCAAAAACTATTCTCTCATACTTCATCCTGGAAAAATCCCCATATTCCAGTTATGAACCGTCATCATCATGAATTTCCTCCATGGCCAAGTGTGACAACACGGGTGTCGTTTCCAACGTCCAGACATATTCCAAAAAGACAAGACAACTTTCCATCTACCGCGTATAATCCGGCTTTGTCGCTTTGTTGACGATTGGAGGCGGTCCATCCGTATCCGGATATGGTAAAGGTGCACCAGGTGGCGGTCTCGAGAATGACGAACCGGGAGGTGGCGACATGGGCGACATGGGCAACACACCTGAAAGAGGTGGAGGAGGTCTTCCGTCTTGCAGAGGTGTCTTGGGAGGTCTAGGTGGTGCGTTTGACATACGATCATCCCAGCTAGTTGCCGAGCTGACCATTGATATCGGGCGCCCAGCTGAGAATTGCTCATGTGAGCGGCGGCCAGGAGCAACAAGCTCGCCAGAATGTCGATGTATCAGGTCATGGTAATTTTCGGAGACTGGCGATGGTGGGTGCTCATCAGAATTTACCACCAGGTACTTGTCGTTTTCTGATGGCCGACGCTGGTCTGCTGGTGGAGGCCGGAAGGCTGGGTGAATGTTTGTGTAATACTCGGGTGAGAGTTCCTCGGCAGGGAGTTCGACGGCCATGGGCGCTGGATCTGGGACACTGGGAAGAGGCTTGTTCGGTGCTTGTGCACCAGGCGAGAATGGTGATTCTCCTTTGGCCGCGCGCTCCCATCGTATTTTGGCGAAGTGGATACGTGCAATCTTTGCGGCTGCGTCCAACGTCATACCTTGTACAGTCTGGTCCGCCAGGTACATGCGCGTGTTCGTGCTGATATCGGCCAAGGCGTTCCATTCGTTCATGCCAAACTCGCCTACGCCAACGTTTACGTTCAGGCGGTAGTAGTTCTCCTGGTTAACATGTCGTTTTGCGAGGTGGTCCTTCATCTCTTTGTGTGTCTTCTCACATCCTTCGATCTTGGATATCAGTCTCCGCCTAGCCTCGGCAAAGTCTCCCATGCCACCAGAAACAAAGCCTTCCCACCACAAGTGTTGCTGCGCATTCGTACCCTCCGGTCGTTTTCCAGTACCAATGCTGACGAAGACACCAACTTCACGCCCAGGCCATTCGTTGCAAACGGCTTCGTCCAAAGCCATAGGTGCTGGGTTATATTTGCCAGAGCCTTCATCAAGAAAGACTGATTGACCAATCTGGATGGGCTTGAAAGCCAAAGCAGTCGCAGAAGTTGCTCGACCGGCTTGCCATATCGTCGCGTTGGGTTCGATAGCAGGCTCCTTGCGCGAGTCGTAGGAGCGAAGAAGTATCTGGCCCCCACTGGACTTTCTGGTACCTTTGTAGACGGCCGTGACAGCACTGCAGGTTGTTAGTCAACTTGATTTTCGCAAAAGAACAGAAAGTGCACTTACGTCTTGGTGCGCTCTTCGCGATTGTCGTAGAGCAAAGCGTGTGGGTTCCCCCACTTCATGGCAGCGATGCGCATGTTGACGGGCGACATGCCAATCTGGCTGTAGTTGCTGGCGTTACTAGCACTCCTGTGCATACGGCCTGACGTGGCGCTCCCTGGTGTCATAGGCAGCGACTCCCGCCCTTCGTGACTGTCGTTGCCTTCGTCATCGTAGATGGTGTGCTCGCGCACACACTGCATGATGGCTTCCTCCAGCTTCGAGGCCTTGAACAATGTTGACCGGTAAGGTATGCCCGCAAATGTCTTGTCCGTTTCAAAAACTCTTCTCGTCATGCGCACGTAGACGTCTTTGCACGTCTCCACGTCCATCCTTAGCCGCCCAAGCATTATAGCAATCAGACCGCCGGTGCCTGTCCCTACGATAAGGTCGAAATGTTCGCATGGCTTTGGTACTTCGTGTCTTTTGGGTGCCCGACCATGTATTTCGACAAATGTTCGATGCATCAATTCCTGCAGGATAATGAGCATGGAGTACCCCCGCACGCCTCCACCATCTGTCAGATATGTTAGCAACCCCGCCCCATACTGAAGACGCGCTTCGACCACGTACCTAGGGACAGGATGCGCAACGGCGGTCCCTTTGTCGTATCCTTTCTGCGAATCCCATTGCTTGCCATGTCGGGCACGGTAGCCGAAGCAGTTGGCAAAAGCATAGAGTGACTGGCACCAGCAAAGTGGTTGCCTGGAGAAGACGAGTGCAGCTCTCCTATAGGTGGAGGCTGAAAATAAGGCTGGTTGATAGTCGGATCTGCCGGGTTGGGTGTTGGCGTTATATCAGGCAGCGCAGTGGGCCAACTGGCGGAGCTGATTGTGTGATACGGAGGCTGAGCAGAGTCCAAGCCTAGGCGCGCGCGCTGAAGGCGCTCAAAGACGGTGAGGGTAGGTGTAATGTGGCTGCGACCAGCGAGAGCAGGCGACGTAGGAACTAGTCACAGGAGAGACAGTGAGTATGTAGGGTTCACGTGGATTTTAGTTAAGAGATTCTTGAGCTTTCTTCGCCCTGGGACAGCAGCCAGTTGGGGTGGACCAGCACCGTCATTCGTCATTCGCCAAGCATAGCTCCAACCGAACTGCACCGCCACCTCGAAACCTGGCACATCCTGGCCTCGCGCTGCTGCCAGAGCCCAAGATCTTCCGCCTCTACCGGTTTTGCATCCAGAGATGCTTTGCCCTTGCAGCGGCAACGCGGTGACCCGCTTTGCCATCTGAACTCTCCCCTGTCACGACGGAACACGAATCCACGCCTGTCCAATCACTGTTGCCCGGCGATGACTCGGATAGTCACGCTTCCATCGCATCTCGCTCCCTCCGGCCGAATGAACACATGCATAGCGGGCGGATGTTGACCCAGGTTGAGCAAACAGACCGTATTGTCTGCCGTGTCGCTTGTGTTTGCATTAGAATCGGTGTACCCAACCCGCACAGGCCAGCTACATGTGGGCCACAGGGTGCGAGTAGCTCCATGCAAGAGGCCCTGAATAATAGCTCAAAAGGTTGTGTAGAAAGCTGGTACAGGAGGGTAACGTCGCAGGTACCCTACGACTACTGAAAACCTTGTTGCTTCCATGACGTACGCACTACACTACACTTCACTCTGTGGGGTACATGTAAAAGATATAGTAGCCTTCACGATCTTATAATCTATATGATGTGAATTAGTGCAAACATCGCACCTGTGACGCCACAGATTGCTCTTCCTCACAGCGGGTCTTGCCAACATAAGGATGAATGAACCCTGAGAACACCATCACTTCAAGCTTTCTTCGGTACCTCGACCAGTCCCTTGCTCTCCTTTGTTCGCCACTGTATTGCTTTTGCGATATGATACAGCACCTCAAGAGTGGGCATAGGAACACCTGCATTCTTCCCCGCCTTAAGCGGCTCGCCTAATATGTTCTCGAACTCAATAAAGTTGCCCTATCAATGTCAGCATTACCTGTTGTGCTTACACATGATAAGCTTGACCGCTCTAAAAACGTACTTTTTCTAGATCCTGCTGCATGCTCGGCTTCAAATAGCTTTCTAGCGGGTCCATGTTGATTGTAGCTTCCACCACCTCCTTAGGTAACTCCACTCCGCATACCGCTTTAGCAGCTGTGACGATTTCTCGCATGGCTGGTCTGACGAGACCATCCAAGGCACCGTCAGCAAGGCGTATGCGCCCGTCATCTAGACCCGTAATAGCGCAGATTGGATTCAAGGCTGCGTTGAAGACAAGCTTCTTCCAGCGATCATATAGGACATTGGGCGAGTATTGGCAGTCCGTCTTTCCTCCTTTGCTGTACAACTCGACAAATTCTTCCGCCCTTCGCTCTGGAACAGCGGGATTGATGTTCGAAGTGGGAAAGGCTCCAACAAGCAGTCTATCGGGTTCGTTGTGCACAATAACCCCTGGTGAAGGCTCCGCGCTACCAATCATAGAAATTCCAGAAAGAATTGGAACATTGGGATGAGGGCGGAGAAAAGGCTTCTCGATATTGAGACCGTTTTGAAGGAGAAGAAGCGTCGTCTTGCCGCTATTCTTGGGAAGTGCTGGTGTGACAAGCTCAACCGCTGTAGGTGAAGTATCGGGCACATTCTTGGTGCAGAGTACAACATAGTCATATGGTGGGATGTTCTCTTCGACAAGGTTGGGAACGGTGTTGCGAACTCGCTATTGTTAGCCTCGACACAAGTGCTGCAGTGGGAGATGTGAATCGCTGCATACCAATGCTGGGCCGCCAACCGTTCAGTGTTCCATGATCGCAGCTATCGATTGTAAAGCCCTTTTCCTTGACGACGTTGTAGTTGGATCGTAGCACGACGGTAACTGTTGCAAGACCGCCGACTTCCAGATTTACAGCGGCAATAGTGCCGACAGCACCACCGCCAATAATGAGGACCGTCTTCTTGGAATCAGCCATTGTAGAATGCAGAATGGAGAGTTTCTTCGCCGTTATGAAACATTGTTCTATCAGCCGGGTTTACATGCCGTCGGCGAGATAGGTGCGTCACGCTAGTGGGTTCGGAGGGGCAGTGGCATAGTAGGAATGTGACTCCCAAACATCTCAACCACGGTCTACTGTACCTGCTTGATTAGGCTATTACACGCGACACACATGTTAGTCATGTCAATGAATTGATGCACAATGTTTTGCGGTCCCTTCAATCGAGCTCCATTTGATGCATATGTAGGTTACAGTCCGTAAATTCGTGGCTGGTGACCCTGTGTCGCCAAATCTTCCGCCTCACACGCCTTCATTCGTGTTATACTGATGGTTGATGCATTGCTTGAGTCGAAGGTAGAGCCGTCCATTCCATCCGCCCGAAGACTACGCCGAGAGCCCAGCAAAAGAGAGAGAAAGAAGGCGCACGCTTAGAAGACAAGAGCAGCACCCTTGGTCTTCTTGTCACCACCAAGCTCAAAGTGCTTGCATCGCTTGAGGGCAAGCTATTTCCAGGTTAGTAGCGGTATAGAGCATGGAGTGTATAGAGAAACGTACCTGTGCCTTGGTCTTGCAAGCAGTGCACTCTAGACGGAGAACGACCTTCTTGGTGGTTTTCGCCCTCTGTGTGTTGTCAGCGCCGATGTCACATAATCTATTACAGTCGATCGTACCTTGTGGAAGACGGGCTTGGTCTGACCTCCGTAACCGGATTGCTTGCGGTCATAACGACGCTTACCCTGTGCGAACAGAGAGGCCTTTCCTGCCTTGTATTCTACAACGTCTCAGCATGTGAAGGTAATGTATGGGAGCATGGATCACTAACGGGTGACCTTGTGCTGGGTGTGCTTCTTGCAGTCCTTGCCCTTGCAGTAGGTTCGGCGGGTCTTGGGAACGTTGACCTGAAAGACGGAAATCAGCATTTGTCTTATGACTTTCCGTATGCATATTATCTTTCTTGAATGACAGCTGAACATGCGACATGAGCAGGCGAGTATTATATGCGTGGTTGACGGATCGTAAATGTGCGGCGGAGGCGGCTCTGCGGGCGGGCAAGCGGGTCAAAGGCGATATAATATCGGCGCCGCCCAACATGAAGGTATTTTTGGCTTGTAGTAATCGTTCCGCGATAGAGCACGACGTGGACGCCATAAGTGCTCTGGACTGGGATTTGTCGCCTCTCCAACCCACACCGCCTGCGCCCAATTCTTTCCAATGACTTCCTTCAGCACAGTGATGCTTTCTCCGCCCCTCCAATGAAACATGTATTCCGCATGCCGAGGCCAGTTCTAGTATTCGATGTTGTTGTGATATTCGCTGATCCGCAATTTTGCCATCGTCGTCGAAGATTCGTCATGTCGCTCGCTCGTGTCATGGCTGTCGTATTGCGCAATCTCAAATAGCAAATACTGCACTCACCATTTTGACGGATTTTTGCTCTGTGGTTAGTATGAGCGAAAAGGTTGGCGGTAGTGCTGGAGATGTTGATGCTGGGCGGCCGATATTACTAGCGTGTGTGGGCTTCGGCTAGGTTAGTAAGCCAAAACTCATGCGCCACGCATCAGCCACATACAAAAACTCAGGGCGTCACGATCAACTTGCATTCGCAGTGGTATTCAATATCCAGGCATGCAAGGATGAGGTTAAACCAAATAAAAAGTAAAATTCATCGTTGTGGTATCATACGCAGCAAATCCAATGAAAACATTTCTCCGTCCATCTTCCCTTGATTGTCATGACCGACTTATGAAGCCATTCTGAAGAACAAGAGAAATCCACAAGTAGAATGCTAGTAGACAGGACGGCCTTCTTCCCATTTCTGAACACCCTTCGCATCCTTCCCATCTTTTGAAGCAGATGGAGGGCTACTGCCTATACCAAGACTGAAGCGCCCGCTGTCTCGGGCACCACTACTTCGACCATCCTCGAGTCGCCTCACAGGGCCAACCCACTCCCACATTCGAGCAACGTCACCATTAGCTGTTGTGCGGACACCCGCACGGACGTTGCTATTCTTCTCAACTTTCGCCTGGACTCTTTTCCACAGTTTCTGCCGCCGAGACGCATTAAACTCAGTGCGTAAGACGTCGTCACGAAGCTGTGTCATACTAATGCCCTTTTCTACACCGGGCGCTTGATAGCTGAGTGCACCTTGGTCTTGCAGTCTGTCATAAGCGTCACTGGCGAGCTGCTTTGCGCGGATTTCCATTGCTCGATTGCTGGTATACGAATATTTTCCGTAGGAGCCTGTAGCAATCACCAGGAAGAACATTATAATCTGGAGAAGATGTCGTTCAAAAGACTGTCGGAGGGATCTTCGGACGCTACAGGAGAGGGAGAGCTTTGCGAGAGAGGTTGATGCAAGACGTCGTTTGCCGGTTGTTCTATATCCACGGAAGAGGAACTGATTAGTACAATTCCACGTCAGAAATTATGCACATAAGGTTTGGGACCTGAAAGAAGAGTACTTACTCATCAGTAGTTTGAACTACCTCTTCACGCATCAGAAGCTCAGGAAAAGCCCTGTCGAACAAATCGCTAAACTCTTGATCCGTTAAGCTCTTGCTTTTTTGTGCAGCCATTTGCTCCTTGAGGTCAACTTCGCTGACCTCGGGGCTTTCTACGGGATGTCCTTCTGCATCAGGCTCACCACATTCGTACTGCGCCTTGCGTTGTCGAAGGACCTCCACGGCCCTGTTGGCAATACCGTTTACTTTACGAGTCTTCTCGCTATCCGGCTCGCATGTCGGTGGGAGGGGCACCAGGCCACCAAGTGACAGTGGATGGTCCTTCTTGATGAAATCAGGATCACATCGGACGTTCAAACCTCGATAGCACTGGGCATGTGGTGGGCAAGGCTCACATTGCGGGAGGATTTGATCGGCCCAGCTCGGTATCTCCACGCCGGCAAGTGCAGTGGCCTCTCGCCCAATGCCGCAGAAGCCAACATTGATCTTCTCTTGTCGCCAAACGCCAGCAAAAGCCGCTGTAGCAGTAAGGAGGATGGTTCCTGCCATCGCTTTGATGGTACCAGTAGCCTTATTTTTCTTCTGTCTTTTTCTTGGTGGGAGAATGTCCACCTCGCCGGCCTTTGCACGCTCACGCACCAGTTCGAGCTGCTCCTCGGGCGTAAACTCTTCCCCAGCGTCTGCAGTATCCTCCTCCTCGTGCTTTGTACGGGGATCGGCAACGTCAAATGTTCCGCGTGTGGGTACCATAATGCCATCGTCTATTTGTTCAGTCTTGGGTTGGACTGTTCGGCGGCGGTGCACATCACTCTTGCGCCTCTCATGCTGGCTGTACCCTGTGGTCCGCCTTCGACGCTCGCGTGCGATAGTGTCTGGTATCGCCGGAGAGCTTCCGCTTTGAAATGGGTTTTCTTGGGTAAAAGGGCTCGCCGCATCGTTACGGTGCCATGCTTCTGGTTCAGGCGATGGCTCTTTTGGAAGCGGGAGTGGAGCAGGTGTAGCGCTCTTGCGCGTGCGTCTAGCTGCAGGCCGCTCGTCTATCTCAGGCTCCGCAGCCCTGCTATGCTTTGCGGGTACAGTGCGGGAAGGTGTTTTGGAACGTGGTGCAGGCGCATCTGCCTCCTCTGTCGTTGCGCGTCCGGTTCTTCGTAGTGTTCGCCGCCCAGTCGCGGGTGCGGGAGCCACGAGTGTTTCGTCTTCGACATCGGTTGTATCCACTGTGCTGGCTGAGCTGGAAGGTACGTCTACGATGCCCCGCGTTGATCGCTTCGTCCGCGCATACGCCCGCTGAACTTGGGATTTTTGGGGTAGGACGATGTCGTTGAAGAGGCCTACAAGAATAGGCTTCTTTGCCGAGGATGGATAAGTGACGCCGTGGCGAAGGAGGATGCTGCGGAGTTCGGGCACCGTGATCTTGTTCGCATCCACACCATCTTCGTAATACCAGTACTCCCCGCGCGCATCCGCCATCTTGTCGTCAGAGTATGTGGGAAGTCTGAACACGCAAAATTGTTTGTCTTGGCGTCTGATGATGTGTCCGTATGAAAAGCTGTAGGAGGGGACGGTCCAGGCGGATACTTTGGTACTGTATGTAAGCAGTGGGTGGAGCAAGGAAAGTCTGTTTCGCTTGTTTGTGATGTCACCAAGGCAACAGGATGGTGACCTGGTCCGTGCATTTTCATGAGCTTTCTCGTCTCTTGTGTCGTCGCTTCAAAACTTTAAAACCTTAAAACAAAGTCAAACGCGACAAAGCCTCGATGTCACCGTGTACCAGGATACTGCTAGTAGTTTGGAGCTATTTTGAACTGGGCGTTTTGTCGCGAGAGTCAATCTGTTGGCATGTTTCACAGCTCGCGACCAGCTTTTGGACAAGCAGTATCCATATATGTTTTGCTACGGCCTCATTGTTGATTTTAATCTTTGTTCAGTCTCAGCAATGGCTCCCTTAGCAGTGCCTTTGTGGAGGTACTTACATGAGGCGTTTACAAAGCAAGCCTGCAGTGAGATTTACCACTCCAGATATTGCTAGTTCTTTCACATAATGAGATGGACACCCAGTGATGGTGGAGAAGCGCAAGCTGGTATATCGTGACTTCATCTAATGCAAGTCAGGATCCGTATTACAACTTGACATTCCCAATGACGAAGCAGGGCTTTCCTGGCTGCCGAGTGCGAAAGAGCAATATACCATCGCAATGATGCAAGAATATGCTCTGCGGCTGCATATTGCCCAGCCTTCCCCAGATCAATTTCAGAGTCAAGCTCCTCAAATTCATAGCACTTGGGACGCCCATTTGACGCAAGCATTCAGCCCCAGCCTCAAAGTAGCTAATTGTGGGGTATACATCGGCTTAATGTAGCTTAATCTAGACAACCCTGCGACATCACCACCCTCCTACCAATGAGACTACATGTTTCCCATCTTAGACCACCGCTACATTACTAGCAATGAATCCACGTGCCACTATCGTCGCGTTCGAGAATATGAGGCCCGCCGTCTCCGTTCCCGGGCTTATACGGAGGGCAACGTGCCCCCGGACCGTATGGCCGCCGCTAGGTCCACCCGGGGCCATTTCAGGGCGGCGGATAGATTGAGTAGCAGTATGACCGAGCGCGTATTAAGTGGTTGTGCGAATCTGGGCAAAGTCAGATGTCCTTTAGGGGATATTAGAGTGCAGGACTATGAACATGGATGTGAAGCTTTGGCTGTGTTCTCGGGCCAGGAATGGAGTTTATATACCACTGTGAAGGCGATATGTAGCAGCATCGGATTTGAGTTGAATACGCTCGTCTCTTCACTCCTTGGACTCTCTCTGTCTCTACAATCAAGATGTTGGGAAAAGCTACCATTGTCAACGCGCTCGTGAGCGCTGTCTCTGCGGGTTCGTTACCACCTCGATGTTCTCATACATCACTAACACTCACCAGGCACAATCCTCTGGGATGGACGCTTCAACGACATGACCTCGAGCGCCGATCTTGATAAATGGTCCTGGGCAAACCAAGTCGGCAGTAAGCCCACCTACGCATTCAGACAACCGCCATACCTAACCTTCCTCCCAGACTACCAATACTACATCCACGGCTCTGGCCCAACCTCGCGCTATGGTATATCCCTCCCGCACCTCCTACACACCCCAAACTAACCACCCCCAGTCAACCTCTCTCCCAACTACAAAAACTCCGGCGATACTGGCAGCAAGCAAGGCGCTAAAATCACCATCGACAATACCGCAAAATGGAACAGCGACATGTGGCGCACCGAGCTCATCCCGCAAACCAAAGCCCCCATCAACCAAGGCACAGTATTCTACCACTTCTCCATCAAGCGCTCCACCACAAACGTCCCCAGCGCAACAAACGAGCACCAAATCGCCTTCTTCGAGTCCCATTTCACCGAGCTGAAATACGGCTGGATTAGCGGCGAGTCTGGAACCAGCAACACCAACTTGTAAGTACATTCCCCACCCCCTCCCCCTTTTCCCCTTCTCAAAACTATTCTCCAAAAAACAGGGTCAAAGCGAGGCTGGACTAGAAACGAGTATGCTAATACGCACATAAAAAGGCAATGGATGGTAAGCGGCCAGAGCAAATGGAAAACCGAGCTCAAAGCCGATGAATGGCATAATGTCGCTTACGAGATTAACTTCTCCTCCAACCAAGTCTCCTTCTGGCACTCGACCGGTAACAGCTCGCTTGTCAAGACCGCCGGCCCGTTCTCAACGGGTACCTCGTCCAACGGTGCGGATTGGCATTTGGGTGTGCTGAGGTTGCCCAGGTCGGGACTTGATGGCACGGGCGCCGAGGATTGGTACTTCAGTGGCACGTATGTGGAGAGTGGGCCGATTACGACGAGTGTTGCTAGTCCGGCGGCTTAAGGTTGATGGGTTGTGTTTGGGGAAAGAGAGGAGGAGAAAGGAGGGCATGGGGTAGGAATAGGGGGTTGTGTATATAGGGTTTTGATATCTACGAATGTAACGTCACCTACTGTGAAGCGACACACACACACACACACGGTAGTGAGGCACTTTTGTACCAAAATCCGAAAATCTCGTTGTACTAAACGCTCTTCTCCCTGACTAAAAAAAAGATTGTACTCAGTCCTATAATATTTCCTGATACTTGTATAAGCTTGTGCCTATAGGGCTCCCAACATTGTTGATACTGTCCATCATTTCGTCGACGCTCATCAGGTTCTGCTTATATATGGCTGTGCTAAAAGCAAGGTTTCCTCCTGGTCGCTGTCGACGTCGACAACTTCCTCCTCCTCGTCTTCCCATTCCAACCCCTCAAACACCCCCCGATGCCTTGACCGCAAGCGACCAACACCCCCGAAAGTCTCGAAGCAGAGGCCATACTCCTCTGTGAGAACGTACTCACAGATAAGGTTCCCCATCTCAGCCGGAAGGTCTAGGAAGTTGCGGGCCATGTTGATTGTTGCTGGTATCAGGTATATATATATATATGTAAAGGAAACAAAAGTATAGGGTAGTAAGAGTTTCGCAGAGACGGAGGTAGAATATACAGAAAGAGAAAAAGGTGTGACTGGAGAACTTATGAGAGATACAGGGCAGATTATATAACCAAAGGAAATCCCACATTGGGAAATGGCAGCAAAAGGGGAGTTGAAGCAGGTGAGGTCAAACAGGACCCCCTGCAAAGCCCTAGCCCCGCGCTCACTTCGCCCTTTTAAGGTAAGGGATTGGAGAGTGAAAAAAGCCGATGAAGCCGGGTATTCCTGTCACGACTTAAAAGCTGTGTTTGCTCTTCTACGTCACGTGGATCGGTAGGTAAAATTCTAACTGGATTGATCATTTTGAGACTACATAAACCGTATAAAATGCCCAATACTATCATGACTTCCCAACTTATTCATAAAACAAACAGCCAACCCAGTCGGACCTCTATGTCGTTGTACATATGTTCATGAAAAGAAGAAAAAGAAAAACAAGAACAAGAACGCTAGCAAACACCAAGCATGCAACCCCCCCCAAAAAAAGAAACAACACACCTCCCTCTCCCCCCCTTCAACCATCATCACTATACAATCCTCGGACTCCCAACAACACTACTCCCAAACACGGGCTCCAACCTCACGCCCCCAAAACTCCACCCATCAACAAAAACATCCTTCTTGTACCTCTTACTAACCAAGAACCCCAACGCGCCATCCAAGCCCACACTAATTTCTATATCCCCCTGAATCTCCACCCAGCCCTTTCCCTTGTACTCTTCATACCGGCGACTACCGACACGCACACGAATAGCATCAGGCTGGAGCAACACAGCCGCGACATCTGGAGTAATTTTGACGTCGACAAAGCGCGTGGCGAAATTCTCTGCGTCGTATGGTTTGCCGACGCTGAAGATGACGTCGCGCGGGGGTGTGTGGTCGGAGGAGTGGAAAGAGACGAGGAAGGTGACTTTGTATTTGCCTTGGGGAATGCCGGTTTTGATGCTGCGGAGACAGATGTTGTCGGCGTGGAGGCACTGGTATACGGCTGCTTCTTCGCGGCGGCCGTCGTGGTCCAGGTCTGCGGCTACGGGGTAGATTTTGCGGAGGCGGCCGTTGTCGTCGAGGGCGAGGCCGCCTTCACCTGTGGGGGAAGTGCTGCGGTTAGGGGGACTGAGGGATAGGGTGTCGAGGCCGGTGCCGATGGGCATTCCGCTTTTGAAGTCTACGTGAACGAGTTTGAACGAGTCGTCGAGTTTGCGGGTGCCGGACATGCCGACGGCGAATTGGGTGGCGCTGATTTCGAATTTTGGGGGGAGAGCAGAGAGTTTGGCCATGCGCTCGCCAAAGTCGCGGGCGGCGCGGATTTGTTGGCCGTCGTTCATGTAGAGTTCCGTGAGGCTGGCCATTTCGTCTTCCTTCATCCATTGCTCCAGGCTGACGTCGGCGAGGCCACGGTCTACGTCGAAGCGGAAGTACTTTGTGTCGGAGTTGCTGTACATGCGCTTCATTTCGTTGTCGACGCGAGCTGTGCTAGTCGCCATGCCGGTGAGTGCGCTGGCGATTGAGATGTCGGTTCCAAGACCAAAGGGGAGCCACGAGGCCATCTTCTTGACGCTGGGAATACTCTGGAGACCCGTTCCGACTGAGACTATGACGCCAATAGACCGGTTCTCCCATAGTGCTTTGGCTGCGTAGTCGACTTCTGCACAGGGATTGTTGAAGCCCACGCCACCATCGAGGTATGTGACTTTTGGTGTGCCAAACTGCATTTCTTCGAAAAATGTCGGTGCTGCCGATGTCGCCCGTAAAGCTTCCCAGATGCGAGTGGTTCGGTCGTTTGGATCATACGTAGAGAGGATCCTTGGAAGCCCTAGTGCGTTCTTGAGTGAGGTGAGCACAAAGCCGCGGCAGCCCTTTGCATTTGCTTTCCGGTGGACTGATTGCCGCTTGTGAAGCTTCCATGTGGGGCTTCGCGTTGGGGCTTTTGGAGTGAACGGACTTGAACTGTAGAGTGTAGATGAAGGCCTTGTGGTGCTTGTAGTACTGAGCGGTGGCCCCGATTCCAATGAAGCCAATGAATTTTTCATAGTCGCCAGTGGACTTTCAGTGAGTACCAAGTCGGGCGCGGCATCTGCCCAGATGCTGTCCCTAGGTAGTTCATTTGCCTCCTCCACCTCTTCGAATAGCGCCTCGTCCCACATGAGCTCGTCAGGGTCAAAGCCCAAGTCTTTGAGCGCGGTCTTGATAGCGTTTGCTAGTACGGCACCGGAAAATCGGCTGGCTCCTGTGGGCACTTTCATACCGAATAACTTGAGAGATCGGTCGTGCTTGAAAATCTGCTCAGCCAGCTTGCTGTAAACGGCTATACACTGCTTGCAGTCGAGCCGTAACCGTGAAAGCATAATAGCTATGATTCCTCCGGTCGATGTGCCGCCAATGAGGTCGAAGTAATCACATGGCTTGAGTGGCTCATGATTGTTCATTGCCCTCCTTCCAAGTCTCTTCTCTTCCAAAGCAATGTTCTCCATCAGTGTCTCGAGGACAAGTAGTGACGACAATCCGCGCACACCTCCTCCATCGAGCGAGAGCAACCGCAGTGGCGCATTTGGGTTCCTCTCCGAGTTGGAAAGCTCCATGTCTGAGGGTTGTTCAGATAGGCAGATGGTTCTCTTTCCGTGTTCTGTGTTCTGCATTCGATCCGGTGGTCCAGTAGATTCACTGGTTTTCAAATCTGCGAGTGCGTTGTTGGTTGGAAATGTAGGTAGTACAGTTAGGATGCGACGACTAGATTCAAATGCCACCTATATATCTAGATCTGTCCTGGGGCGGCCTCTTCCCAGTCCCTGCAGTAGTGGTGACACAATGAGTCAGGTGCTTGAGTCCTCTATGAATATCAGTGTTGCCTGCAAGGCTGCGCTGCCAGAGTCGATTGAAACCTATGACGTGCGGGAATCCGATAATTCAGGACACCATCAGAGGTGTAGAGCTGGGGACTACTAGCATCTTATAAATCTTCTAACGCGCCCACCCCCCACATACGCATTCCGGTGTGCTGTATTTGCGTCCATTTGCATGGGGTCTTGAAGGCTTCTTGGGGGCCAACTTATGCGCTTACACCTCAGGTGTGGTTAGCGAGGTCCACCTTTGTACAGAAGCGGCAATGCGCTGCGCCACGACGGCTATGCGGCGCAGGGGCACTGAGTCTAGCACGAGTAGTGTGCATACAGTGTGCGTTGCAGCCCTTTGGTGGATTTGAGTGGTGTAGAGCAACGAAAATCAATGATTCAAGAGTCGATGCGCATTGGTGGGTGTGGCGGCAAGAAAAAGCGACTGCGGCTGTGACGTGTGCTGGGGAGGGTCGGCGAATGACTGGCGGTGTCCGAGGCAGCTGCGCCTCGAGTGGGTGTGTCGCTGCACACGTTGGGTCAGCAGATGGGCGGGGCTCGTATCAGACATGCAGGAAACGCCAAGCTGAGGCTCTGCGATGGATATGCACGCTGATGTATTGGTTTGGAACGTCCGTCAGAGTGGCAGAAACGAAACAGGGCGCTGACTGGCCCTGTGGAGTATTATATTACATGGGTACTGTGCGTTGAAGACGTGCGACTATGGCAAACCAGGTGTACAAAACCAATATGCTAAATGTTCAAACCCTGGGTATTATAATCGAATGCTCTGTAACGCCGTACGTATCCTCCATACTGGTTCATTGTCGTCATAAGTCGTAAATCGTCATTATTAGAAGTGTGGTGGTGCAGGCAGTATGCTGCAAATAATAGTCTGTGAATATGTCAGTGGTTGCGTCATGCAACGTGTGTAGTGGACAACTCACACTTGTCATCTCGTCCAGCATGTTCTAGCATCTCGGGAATAAATCATTCTGGGCCCAGCGGTAATAAGAGATGGGCTATGAGGTCATGCTGGCGAGATGGTAAATCATGTTTTTTTTGTTCAATTTGAGAGGGCCTGGAAGCCTGTCCAATCCATGTAGGCCGATGTTCGCTGGTCGTACATGGCCTCCAGACAGGCGTCGGACTCTTTTGCTCTGAGGGTTCTCAGGTTCTCGATCTTGGGGCTGTCCTTGCGCCTTAGCTTCTGCCTTGGGATATAGACTGGGGAGGGTGAGGTCATGATGGTCCAGTAAGTCGGTGTGAAGTAGCACATTGGCGAGCGCGGACGGTTGTCCGGGGAACTGGGCGGGGATGAGGACGGTGTCGATGGTGTTGATGGTGCCGAGGCAGAAAAACTGGCAGCTTCCGAGAAGACGGAGGGGGTAGGCGACGAGGCTACGGAGCTGGTGTGGGAAGTGACAGGTGATAGTACCATAGGCGATGCAGGTTGGAAAGGGGCAATTTGGCTGGGGCCGGGGCGGCGCACGCTCCCTTTTCCGGAGAGCGGGGATGGTCGTTTCGGGGTGGAAGCAGTGAGGGATGAAGGCGTTGATGGTGTCGTCCTTGTTGGTATCACTCTTGAGGGTGCCGGTTTCGATGGAGTAGCCATTGTCGGGACGGGTGGTGGAGGCCTTGTTGGAGGAGGTATCGCTTGGAAGATTTTTGGCGGCAAGGGTTTTGGTTTTGATGGGGTGGCTTTTGACAGGGTAGGCTGTGGCTTGGTCGTTGTTGCGGTGGTGGTGGTGGTAGTGGTAATGGTAGGGAATAGGGCGAGTGGCTGTTCATCTGGTGACGTGGGCGGGGACATGATGGCAGAGGGGTGGTGGGTCGGCTCGGGCGGTTGCGCATCTTCTCTATGGGACAGCGGCGAGGGCTTTCGTTCCGAGGCCATGGCACGTCGGACGCGCGGCGGCAGCGTGTTTCTCCTGCTGAAGAGTGGCGAGGGGCTCTTGACAATGTCCGAGTTGAACTGGAAAGGCTCTGGTGGTCTGACGGGGCGCGATGATCCGGAGGGCAGCGAGTTGCTCCTGCTGGGCATGGAGTTGGTCCTACTGAAGAGTGGCTGGGGCACAAGGTCGGTGTCGGATCCAAAGGTAAACATGGGCGGACCGGTCATGTCGATGTCGGGCTTGTCTTCTGGCGCGGTCGTCTCTGGTTTTTTGTACTGGTAGAACTGGCGATAGGGGTGCCGTCGGGGCACTGGGGGTGTTTTGCATAACGTCAACGTCTCGTCCATCAACACGTCGAGGTCGGCCATCTTTCTTTTCATGCTAGACGGCCGCGTCCACACGAAGCCAAAAGTCGCAGCCTCGTCGTCGTGGAGTCGGGGAGGGGACGTCTGGGGGAAGAAGTAGTAGTAGTGTCGTGGTGGATGGATGGGTGGGCGGGCAGGCGGGCAGGCGTGGTGCGGCGCAAGCGAGGCGACGCTGTGTGGTGTCTTTTAGTCTCTAGTCGGCTGGGCGGCGGCGAGGGCGGCGACAGGCAAGCAGGGCGGGAATTTTACGAGGGCTCTGGCAGCATGACCAGACTAGGCCGAATGCTCAGGAGAGGCCAATTAGTCGGTCAAGTCCCGGTTTACGTGCGCGGCCACGCGAGGCAGTCTTGGCCGCCATTGGACAGGCGTTGCACAAGTCGGACAGGCGATCCAAACTCTGCCAGCGTGGCTGGGCCTCTGTAGCCCTGCACCGTGCCTTTGACCGCCCCACGCGGTGGAGAGACGGATGGATGACCCCTCACCCTGCCCGGCGCTTCTCGTCTCAATACGTCCATTGTATGTACACACATGGACGTGTGTACATGTACGTATGTCATGTCTATCACCCACCCGCCTGCTCCCCGCCAACCATTACTGCCCCCTCGGCCAGCTGCTGCTGATGACGATGAGACTTACGAGGGCTGGAGTGACCATAGCTGCGCTGCCGCCCGACAGACATACAAGCAATCTCGTCCTCCTCAACCAAAAACAGACAAGACGGGAGCTAGCGACGTCCGGCTCAGCGGCTCTCTTCAGCTGCATCCCCGGAAATCGAGATGCTCAGGTTTTTGTCGCCAGCCAACATGTCATGGCGCATGCACCCCTCGTCCCCAACGGTGCCGTCCCGGGCTGAGGTCATACACCCTGTTTTCTACCTAGTGGGTGTGTGTATGTATGTATGTATGTGTGTGTGTGTGTGTGTGTACATACACACTCCAACAGAGCCTGCTGTCTGTTGTCTGTGTCTCACATCCAACGCATTCTTCCCATCCACGCGTGACACGCCTGACTCAGGCAAAGACGGTGTGTGTGCAGTAAACAATGAACATGTGTTCTCATTCGTCCACGCTTAGGCCTCCTCATTCCGCATCCACCCCTCCAACCAAACCAAGCCGGCCCCTCACCAAAATAATCTACATACATGCCGCCACCCCCCTCCCCAGTATTACAATCACTTATTCTAGAAACAAAATTCAAAAGAAAAAAAGGAAAAAAAAGACCCCGTCGCAGCATAGACGCGACTAAACTCACTAACCCCCTGTAAATGCGGACATTAACCGTACAAGCCCCTTTGGTATCATTCAAGATTACGCAAACCACGTTACGCACATGGCAAACCCTCTTCTTCTAATTATATTCACAGCCCCCGTCTCTTGCTCATCCTCTGCCTCAATCCACGTCACCAGAAAACGTTCGTCGCCGTACATTTGCCTCTCTGATGTTGTTGAGCGGGATGCCGAAATCGTCCTCATCCCAGTCTGCTTCGTCATCTGACTCCCACGAACACGGGATCTTCTCGGCGCGGCGGGCTCGATATGCACTCAGCCCAATGCCGTTGGAGATGGTCGTGGCAATCCGCAACATCATCGACACCAGATGTGCTGGCGGGCCCAGCACAATCTCATACGTCTTGCGCACTAGGGCATTGGTAAACTCTTTGCCAGGGCTGTGCTTGGGTGGATAGAACAGGTTTTGCGTCGGGGGCATCGGGGAAAACGCCCGTCGCTGCGACGCCCCCGTCAGTCGCTTCATTCTGATGCCCTCTGGTGGTGTGGCAATATCCAGGCTGGCGCGGCCAAGACTGTCGCTGTCCGAGTCACTGACCAGCGGCGGGGTAGACGGCGCTGACGACGGGCGCATATTGGTCGACACAATCGTCGTAGCATAGAATGGGACCGTCGCAGTCACGGGCGCAGATGCATCGGTCCGTTCAGTCGACAGAGCACGTACCGTCGCCTCTGATATATGTCTGCGGTGTGTCGAGCGTCCCCTAGGCTCGTCTTGTTGCTGTGCTGAGAAGGTAGCTGCCCACGGGTTCATGTCCACCGTCTCAGCGTCCATAAACTTGGGTGAGGGGCTTCGTGGAGTAACCGTCGAGAGAGAGTAGAATGAGTCAGTGCTGGACACCACGCTGCCGGCATCCGACACCTGACGCTCAAGCACTGGCTTCTCTGCGTCCCTACTCGGCTGACCTGTTGGCGACTCAATGATGCTCTGCATTGCAGACACAGATCCCGTCCGCTGCGTCTTGATTGGTGCCGTGACCGAGCGTACACCCTGAAAGATGCTTGCGCGTTCTGCCACAGAGAGACGGCGCGGGGACGGCTTGGATGAGGGCAGCAAGCTGTGCGAGTCTGGAAGTATCCTCACAAACGGAATCTCTGGTGCTTCGGGTACCGCCTCACTATTGTCCGTGCAGATGCTCCGTCGATCATCCTCGTCGTTGGACGAAGCAGTGCTGGCCTCTGAGCGTTCAGTCCCGGCAGTAGAAGGCCGCGACCCGTATTGTTCCGGCACCCAGGTCTTGTCCAAAATCCACTTCTTCGCCTGTCCTGAAGGCTTTCTCTTGATTGTCTTGCGCGGCGGACTCTTTGGCCGCTGCAGCTCCTCGACCCCAGCGCCTCGTCGGAAGGGGCATCGTGTCCGCTCATACTGCATCACTTGGGCGAGGACCGACTGGAAGTGGGTGATTTTGGCCTTGTCCTCTTCAGTCTCATAGGGGAGTTCGATACGATAATACGAGTCTTGCCGGACCCGCAGCACGAAGACGGACTGGTTGTCGACGCACCAGCATTGCGAACGCGGGAAGATGGTATGGAGCAGGTTGCCGCTGTTGAGGAAGGAGACATTGGACGCGGTTACACGGTAGATGCGTAGGACACCTGGTCAGGCATTAGCATGGCTCACAGCTCGTGGCACCTAGGACGACATACCAACTGCAAGGGTACGCTCGGTGAGCGTCTTCCACGGTATCGGCTGCCATGCGTCACCCTGACGTTCTGGTGAGGGGCGCCGAGCCGAGGTGGCTGTGGTAAAGGAGAAGATCCTAGAGTCGGAACAGACAAAGAGAGTTTCGATGCCATCGACGCTGTTTGTAGACGCAGGCACCGATGCTGTCCTTGGTGCGGTGCGCGTGGGAAGGGTGAAGCTCCTCCGTGCGGCTACAGGGTTGTTGGCAGTCAGAGAGGAGGGCGCGTCATGGAGGTGCTGGGGTGAAGCCGGCAGGGACATGGCGGGTCAGCTATGCGAGCATTTCGGGGCTGAAGAGGCTGCGGCGAGGAATAGTGTATACAGGAAAGCGTCCGGCGCCTGGTAGGAGGATTCGATGTGTGCTCAACAAGAGTCGTGTGCGTGTTGAGGGCGAGGTCGTCTCAGCTCTGTCCGTCCCTGGCCGGCGGCGGACGAGTACGCGCTACCGCCATGGCCACTGGGACGGTGTCGAGTCTCAGCCCGGTCAGCCCATGGCGGCGGCAACCCCACGTCTCTCTGACATGAGCCACACCGCAGTATCAGCGGACAAGACGGATCAAGGTGCATGTAGAGAGAGTGAGAGAGAGTGCAGTGACTATGTACATACATGACAGCGCGCATGCCCCGCGTTCGCGACAGCGCTACATGGCACCTGCAACGGTGACGGCGCGGGTGCTGGCGCCCCCATACATAGAAACAGTAGCTCCATGTTCGTCATCTGCTCCACCAGTTCGCAGGCGTTCGCACAGCACACAGTCGACGCCGACGTGGAGCCACTACGTACGTGTGCACTGAGCTTCTGCTGCGTGCTCTCGTCAGACCACTGCACTGCTCGTCCGACTGTCTACTCAGACTGCCCGCCATGGACAAAATCGACATAGCCAACTTCGATGTGTCCAATTTCGACCCCAATGCCATCCTGCGGGGCGCCCAGCTGACTCTAGTTGGCGGTATGTTGCTACCTACCCATCAGGGTATCGTCATCTTCCACAGCTGCTGTCTGACACCCTACACAGTCAATCGTGCCCTCCAGAACCCGCGTCTCTTTACCTCCGACCACTACCGCCAGGCCGCCATAGCCGTAGCTGCTGGCGTCGCCATCCGCATCATTGTCGCCATTCCCGTACGTTCCGGAGCATAGCCTGACCAGGTTCACAGCAAACAGCGTCGCTTACATATTTCAGATTGTTGGTGTACGAGTGCTACTATGGATTCTCTCACTGTTTGTCGACATGAGCCAGACGGGGTTGGACGAAACGATCATAGATGGCCTCCACTTCCTTGAGCACTCGGTGCTTCAGGTGCCCTTCTTCCTCATGACGCTGATGCGCTATGTGACGCCGACGCTCGACCAAATGTCAGTCACCACCACTTGTACTCGGGCTCGTCTAACCTCCATCTTTGCAGGTTCATGGACTCGCTGCGCTGGGTCGACGAGACATACGTACAAAAGCACAAGACGGACGATCCGCACAACCTCCGCGCCATGTACTATCCCAACCTTGAAAAGTACCCCGACCATGCACCTAAGCCGGAGAAGAAGGAGAAGAAGCCCCTCAAGCAGACTGTGATAATGTACGCCACAAAACAGAGCAGAAAGGCGGCCATTTCACTGGGAGTCTTGGCTCTCTCCTACGTGCCTTACATAGGACGCTTAGTGCTTCCGGCTGCCAGTTTCTACACTTTCAAGAAGGCGGTGGGAACTCAGCCAGCTGCTGCCATTTTCGCAATGTCTCTCCTCTTCCCTCGCAGGTACTTGGTCAGCTTCCTACAAGCCTACTTTTCTTCTCGCACGCTTATGCGTGAGCTGGTATGTTCCGCTTTCGGTATCTCCCAAACCTTATTCCGCTGACACCCCGTAAGCTCGAGCCGTACTTCAGCCGTGTTCGTTACACCAAAGAGCAGAAGAAGCTTTGGTTCAAAGACCGCGCCGGTGTCCTTTTTGGGTTCGGCCTCGGCTTCTACATCTTTGTCAAGATCCCACTCGTCGGCGTCCTAATCTACGGTCTCGCTGAAGCCTCGACAGCGTATCTCATTACCAAAATCACCGAACCACCTCTGCCGCCGACTGAAGCCGAAAAGTTCAAGGAAGAGTCGCTCCGCTGGAAGAACAAGCACGAGTTTCTCAATATGCCCTGGCAACACATGGACGAATACAATCTGGCAATGCACAGGCCCAAGGAGCAGTCTGAAGTGCGCCAGACTCCGAGGAAAACATTTAGCTAGGACGGCATAATGTCCACCCCGCTTGGCCTAAACTGAGAGCAGCCCCTCAGCCATGACGTACACGCAGCTTATTTCCGTGGAAGCAATGGCGGCCAGGTTCAATTGGACAGTTGGCGGTCAAGCGCAATGGACTGCCACGCTATCTAGTATGGCGGGATGATGATGTCCGATATGGACATGCCCCGCAGTGGGGTTGACGCGTCTTGTTATGGGAGGTAGCCTGATAGCTCCATTCAACGATACATAACGTAACCGCATCGTATCACTGAGCTTATCATAGACGATGTATCGATAGTTTGAGAGGGAATGTACGGCATCTCGGTAATTGGGTGTTGTAGCGATAACAATCCATGACCTGACCCTTTCGGCATCCCCCTTCGTCCGCCTGACATTATATCATGAGCCCCTCTTTCTGTAATGGATCGTGTTTGCTCCTTCTTACTTCCTTTTGATTTTCATCCCAGTCCCAATTCCTAACTTGCAGATTTCAAACCGTTACTATGGGTAAAGACGCCATCCGATACGCAGCCAAAGTCGATCTAGACAAACCAGCAGCAGAGCAAGAATGCTTGCACGTGTGTCTCCCACATCTCACACTTGATTATCCCGTTCTAACCAAAGTCACACCCCAATTCTAGAACCGCTGGCATCCTGAAAACCCCTCGTACGCCACCATCAAGCCCGGTGAAGTCGTCAAGATCGAATGCGTCGACTGGACCGGCGGCCAAATTGGCAACAACGACTCAGCCGACGACGTGCGCAACGTTGATCTCACAAAGATCCACTATCTAACCGGTCCCTTTGATATTGAGACTGCAGAGCCTGGTGATGTACTTGTAGTTGAGATTCAGGATGTGCAGCCTTTGGATGAGCAACCGTGGGGTTTCACTGGTATCTTCGCGAGAGAGAACGGAGGCGGGTTTCTAGATGAGATTTATCCTGAGCCGTAAGTTTTGTTCCACGAAATTACTTTATGTGTGAATTATGTGGGGTTTTGAAAAAGGAGAACGAGGACTGACAAGAGCAAAGAGCAAAAGCGATATGGGATTTCGAAGGTATATTCTGTAGTTCCAGACACATTCCTGGTGTTAGATTCGCCGGCTTGATTCATCCTGGTAGTAAGTCATATTCCCTTCTCCCCCTTCTCCCCCCCTTTCCCTTTCCCCACCCCCCACAAACAGCAGAACAAAAAGATATATATAAAAAAAAATATACCAACTCAAGACCACAAAAGTCCTCGGCTGCGCCCCCTCGCAAGAAATCCTCGAAACCTGGAACACCCGCGAAGCCGAACTAATCTCAACACACACCCACCTCAACCGCATCGTCGCCCAACCGCCTCAACCCCTCAACACGCACGCCGGCACCGCCTCTGGCTCTCTAAAATCCAAAATCGGCCAAGAAGGCGCCCGCACCATCCCGGGCCGCCCCGAACACGGCGGAAACTGCGACATCAAGAACCTCTCCCGCGGCTCCAAAGTCTACCTCCCCGTCCATGTGTCTGGTGCTAAATTCAGCGTCGGCGACTTGCACTTTAGCCAGGGCGACGGCGAAATTTCCTTTTGCGGTGCGATTGAGATGGCGGGGGTGATTACGCTCAAGTTTAGTGTTATGAAAGGTGGTGTCAAGGAACTCGATATCAAGAGTCCCATTTACATACCTGGACCTGTTGAGCCGCAGTTTGGTCCCGGGAGGTATATTTATTTTGAGGGGTTTAGTGTGGATGAGAAGGGGAAGCAACATTACTTGGATGCGACGGTGGCGTATAGGCAGACGTGTTTGAGGGCTATTGAGTATTTGAGGCGGTATGGTGAGTTTGGTTTTCTCGTTTCCTTTCGCGGGTTGTTTCTTTTAGCTCTTTTATCATCTATCTTCATTCCTCACTCCCCTTCTTTTTTTCTTTTTCTCTTACTCTACGATTTTTCTTTTCTTTTTCAACGTGGGCTTTGTTTTTTTGGGATATCCCTACCTTTGTCATGGCATGAACATGCTATGAAACACTTTGAATTTCCTTATTTCTTCTTCCTTTTTTTTCCCTTACATGTTTATGGCGCTAACCGAGACATTTTTTTTCAAATAGGCTACAGCGACTATCAGATCTATCTGCTGCTCTCATGTGCACCGGTACAGGGACATGTGGCGGGCATTGTCGATATTCCCAACGCGTGTACGACTATGGGACTACCGATGGATATCTTTGATTTTGATATCAGTCCGCATGTTCCGGCTACGAAGAGGGATCTCGGTACTTGTGCATATGCGTCAAAGTAGGATGCTTACCCCGCAGTGCATGTTTGATATGCAACTGTTTGTTTTTTGTGTAGTCATTGGGGTAGTTCTCAGATGCGGCTGTTACAAGATGGCCCATGCATGTATTTTGAACTTGGTTGTCTCAGAAGAAATGATTACAATACCATAGGATTGTTGCTGTTCATTGCCTATGATGAGGAGGGACGAGAGAAATATCCCGTAAAACCCGCACCACCGCGACAACGGGTTGAGAGCATAATGGATGCAAAACTCAAACCCCCAAATCTAACTTTCCGCCTGTCCCCTGGTTCTAGGGAGAGTTTTTTGTCCGTGGTCTGAATGTTGATCCGTATCGAATAGAAAGGGCCGATTGGTCACCCTAATGTTGGGGTTGAGAAAGCGACCCAAGGGAGAACGGAGAAGAGATAAAACACGATGCTCCGGATTACGAGCGAGAGTGTGTTTCCCTTGAACCGTATCTGTAAACCTTGGCTCTTTCCCGTGCAATCACGATCTCGATCTTGATTTGATCAAATAATGGATGTGAGACAAGTGGCATACCTCAGGATGGAGAATAATTATGAAAGTGGGGGACGAATATTCAAGATATTGTGGAACGGGTGGAGCGAATGCCGTGGTATTAAGTTGAGCATTAGACAACGCGGTAATACGTACTCTGATTATTATTCAATTGAGCACTGGCTGCTCTGTTATGTTAGTTTGACCCGTGCGATCGCTGCCCACGACACACGCATGTCGCGCCGATCAACGATAGAAGTTAGATATTGAGCGTACAGTAATGGCCTCTTCGAAAAAGAATGAGGCAACTCTGAGAATGTCTACCAAAGCTGAGCAGCGGCACATGGTTTGCTCGGCCAATGATAATCTTTCTACGAGAACCATTATATTTCAGAGCTGCCATGACAGCGATACAACCACGGCTATTGTTCGTCATAGTGCAATATAGACAGCAGATGTAATACTATCGACATACTTCGCTAACATGAAAGAGATGCCAGATGGCAGTAAAGCGATAAACTGACTAGGACTGGCTTCTTTTAGCATGGGGGATGGCGTGCCAGCGACACAGAATCAGAAATATCCGCTACAGTCATGCCGTGTGGTTCAGGAATCTCAAAGAAAGGTGTGGGATATGGTTATGGATTTGTTGTTCAGGGATGGGTCGGAAAATTGTGAGGGTGGTGTAAACATGATGTATTGAGCCATAATCATGGGCAATGCATAGTCGTTCTTCTTACCTAAGAGATTACTAAGGGCACATGATAGCATTGAATAGCCCTTTCCTCTTATGTTGCGCCATAAGCCGAGTCGAAGCCGGGATGAGGTCCGAGTTTGGCTGACATGTGTAGTCCCAGTGGCGCACTACCATGTGACGCTCGGTATATGTTTGCTGCGTTAGTCTTTTCACAAAACCTTTTCAGCAGCGGAGACTAAGGTTGTTAGCTGCGTAATGTCTTTATGCACCAAGAAAGATTTACCGTTGAGCCCAGTGTTGTCGGGTTCTACGTGCGCGGCCTTGACAGTACCATTTTCGATTACGAGGGCGTATCGCTTTGAACGATCGCCTCCGAAGATGGATGCGCCATCAAAAGACAGGTCAAGCGCTTTTGTGAAGCCAAGGCTAGGATCGCCCAAGAAGCGAATCTGGCTGTTTTAATACAGGGTAGCTGGACTATGATGCGAGGTAACACTTACGCCACTCGAGCCGGAAGGATCAAGAATCTTACCCCATGCTTTCATACTATGAATCCATAACGTTAGTACCAGAAAATGACAATCAGCTCCAAGGAACTGTTTCCACGGAGAATTTTTTTTCTTTTGTGGACAATGTCTCTTGTGCACGGCGAGTCCATGACCCACGAGTCAAACAAGACGTGGCCGCCACCGTGTCGCCGAGTCAGCCATGAGGAGGTAGCCGTGGCTGCCGGGGAGATTTTTGCGAGGAGACTAAACCTACACAAACGGGTCGTTGACCGAGACGACAAAGACTTTGCCGGCGTCTTTCAGCTTGGGAGAGTTGATGTAGCCGGGTACATGGCTTTCCGAGCACGAAGGCGAAAAGGCGGCTGGGACACCTGCGGCTTCTGTCAGACGGCCGCGTTTTTGGAAATGGAGATTGGCGCCGTGTTGGGCTCACCGACAATGACACCCTTGCCAGTCAACTCTTTGGCGAGGTTGACCTTATTGCCGGGTGATCCCTCGACCAGGTCGACGTCGGGCAGCTTGTCGCCCACCTTGACGAATGCGGGCGACGAAGCATGGAAGAGACGGCGGCCAGCGAGGGGGAGCGCGAGGGGCAGACGACGAGAGGCAACAGAGAACATGGCGGATGCAGCACTAGTAGACAGGCGAGAGAGTGCGTGTGTACGTAGTGGTAATAGTAGTAGTAGTAGTAGTAGTAGTAGTAGTAGTAGTAGTAGTAAGTAGAGTGTCGTGGGTACGTGTGTACATACGTAGTAGAGCACGTGTGTGTGTGTGGACTGGGGGTGATGGTGGTGGTGAAGGTGGGGGTGCTCAGTTTTGGCTTAGCTGTGCGGAAGGCGGAAGGCGGCAGGCGCAGGCCAGGGCGAGGGCGACAGCCAAGGGCAGCCCCTTCCCTCACCGACGTCTCTAAGAGGATGCAACCCACAATATCCAGACGCCCGTTTCGGACGTGACAGGCTCCATAAATACGTTGCGGTGCGCATGCCAACCAAGAGCAGTACTCTAGGCCTCACGGCGGCAAGCAGCTTGCGGATAATGACTTGGCTTGGGGGGAGAGGGGGGGCCCACTGGTGCGTTAGTGGGTGCATCTCGCACGCTTGCTGTGCGGTGCCGATCCTACTACTGTGCGGCTGGTCATGGGCCGTCAGCGGCATAGCTAGCGGAGCTGCCCACGTCAAGAGGGCGAAGAGACCCATGGCACAGCGACTGGAGAGGGTGGCGTGCGGTGCCCTGGGCGGCAGCATCACCACCACCATCACCACCACCACTGCCGCCACGACCGCACCTTGCATGTCTGCGCGCTTTTCCACCACCCCCCCTCCATCGACCACAGCCGCAGACACCAAGACATGTACCCCAGCCACGCATGCGGGCTTGATGCTATGTGGCGGCGCTCGACAATGTATGCGTAAATGTATAAAAAAGGGACACACGGCCCTCTCGTATCCGCCCGCCCCAGCATCCCTGTTCTCCTCGCTCGGCACGCCCGCTTGGCACCCCTAGCCCATGCTCGACTGCAATCCTCTCAAGGCCCGGGTTAACCTGCTTTAGGGCCGTTTAGCTCACAAGCCAACGAGCAGAGCCCATGTCTCCTTGCCTCTTCTACCTGAAGGTCCAGATCTCGTCCATTGCCCTCCGTTCTCCTGCGACAAGCCGCGCCTGTTTTGGCTAATTTCGTCATCGCCCTTTCACCCTCCATTCTCTCTGCCAAGCGACCACTCCCTACCACCCGTACATTCCAACGCGCACCCTGAGCCTCGCGCGCCCTCCGCCGTTTGCCGCCCTCTCGACTTGCCTCGTCCCAATTGCTCCTGTCCGTGCCCGCCCTCTCGACATCCATCTTGCCCATCGACGCGAGGTGCCTGTTCCTGTCGCGCACCCACTTGGACGGCCACCCAGGCATTCTGCGCCTCTTGCGCCTCTAACTCTCCCGGCACCATGGATTCCAACCAAGGCGGTGGAGGCGGCTCCAACAACTCGAGCGACTTTGTGCGCAAGCTGTACAAGTACGTTGAGGCGCGCAGCTGTCCAGACCGAGGCCCTTGAATCAACTAACGCCAATTCAGGATGCTCGAGAACCCCAGCGACGAAAGTGTAGTCCGGTGGGGCAATGACGGTGACAGTTTTGTCGTCTTGGAAGTATGCATCTACTAGTCCCATTTGTTTCGTTGCAAGCAAGTTAACCCCGAGCCAGAACGAAAAGTTTACCAAACACATACTCCCCAAACACTTCAAGCACAGCAACTTTGCCAGTTTTGTGCGCCAACTGAACAAATATGATTTCCACAAAGTCCGCCACAACAATGAAGAAAATGGGCAGTCGCCCTATGGACCTGGGGTACGCTTTGCACACACGCTCTTTGCGGCTTTCGTTCGCTGGACATACCATCCCACGTTTGACTTGACCATGGCTAACCAACACCACACAGGCCTGGGAATTCAAGCACCCCGATTTCAAGATGAACAACAAAGATGCCCTCGACAACATTCGCCGAAAGGCTCCCGCACCACGAAAACCAAACCAAGCAGCCGCTGAAGACTTTGCGCCCTCACAGCAAATGGACATGGTCAGCGGCCAATTAATGGCGACACAAGCCCAATTACACCAGCTCGAGGGCCGATACAACGAACTGAACATTCATCACTCCATGCTTTTGCAAGAGGTCATTGGTTTACAAAAGACGGTCGTTAACCACGAGCATGTCATGCAGCAAATCATGACTTTCTTGCATGGGGTTGATGCGACGCAGCGGAGGAATAGCAAGCTCGTCTTCAATGGCGGTGAAGCCCAGAATGGCAACATGGACCCCCCATCGAACAATGACGACGACAACCCGGCTTCGCCATTGCAGCATGCCTCTAAGCTTCTCAGTGAAACCAACGCCGATGCCATGCTGAACCCCCGCAACCTGGAGCACATGAATGAGATTACCATGAGGATGAATGGCACCTTGACAACACCACCACCAGACTTTGCTCGCGCACAAATGCGGCCCACAAGCCGCGGCCCGCCATCAGCGACTTCGACAAACTCGATGCGCCTGGACAACTTGGACAACCTTGTATATCCAGTTGGATCCTCCAATGGTATTGATCCCATGTACAGCGAGCACATCAACAACATCCCATACGCTGCTCCACCAAAAGCCGTGGACCAAAATGAGCCCAAGGTACCCGAGGGAAAGAAGAAGAGTGCTTTCCCTGACCCAGGGTGGATTAGGCCGCCACAAATCTTGCTTGTCGAGGACGACCCTACGTGTCGTCGTATTGGAAGCAAGTTTTTGTATGCTTTCCACTGCTCTATCGATAGTGCTGTAAGTTTTCTTCTGGTCTCAACACCTGCTACTTGTATTAACTGAGCTTAGCTCGACGGTCTTGAGGCTGTCAACAAGATGAATGCTGGCTCTAAATACGACTTGGTCTTGATGGATATCATTATGCCAAATCTCGACGGTGTCTCCGCGTGCCATCTGATCCGGCAATTTGACACCACACCTATTGTCGCAATGACATCAAACATTCGTAGCGATGACATTTCCATGTACTTCCAGCATGGTAAGACGGCCCTGACTACCTACTAGCTTTGTACTAACAAGATTAGGTATGAATGACGTTCTACCCAAGCCATTTACCAAGGAAGGACTATTGCATATGCTAGAAAAACATCTTGTCCATCTGAAAAAACCATCAGCCCAAGGTGACGGGTCCATGGTGGCACCACAACCTGTACCGATAGCACGACAGTTGGTGCTCAAGGAAGAGGAATCGCCAGGCAAATCACCACAAGCCGTCAGCAACTGGAACTCGCCCAACCAAATCCCGGGCGTATCCCCGGTCGGCACTTCAGTTCCAGAAGACTTTGCGCAAGCCATGCGAGGACAACCAGTGCAACACCCGAATTCATACGGAGTCAATCCTATGCAAGGGAACATGGGGTACAATGCTTCATCACATATGCAAATGCAATCACAGCAACAGCAGCAGCAACAACAGCAGCAGCAACAACAGCAACAACAACAACAACAACAACAACAACAGCAGCAGCAGCAGCAGCAACAACAGGCACAACTACAAGGTCATCGCAGACAGGTCTCTGAGATTTCCGGTGGCGACGATATGAACAACCCAGCGAAACGTCAACAAATGTATCCTCCTCAGATGCAACAGCAAATGGGGGCAATGCAGCCGCGCCCTCATTGATTGGCGGCGTGTTAGACGAGTCTGAAGCGAAATCAAAAGTATAAAAAAAACATAGAGGAGAGAAACTGGACACTGGCTTTTATGCCAGCAGGCATTAGCGACGGAGTTTTAATACAGAACAAGGGTGTTCTGTGCGACTCGTAACCGATATCCCATGGTCGCAAGGCCATTTGTCGTGGCTGGCCCTTTGACGCTTTGTAGTAAAACACAAGGATACAACGGTTCAAAAGCTATGTTGTGGGGGAAGGGCACCAAGGACTGTGTGTTCTGGGCGTTCAAGGTTGGAAAGTGACTTGTTGTTAAGTGACTTGGGAGCTGGGCTGGACATTTGCTAGGAAATACCCTACTTGCTAGAGAAACAATTTGACATGTTATTTTGCTCCAAGGCAACGGAGCTATAAGAGAGCAAGACCTTGTCCTTATCAAGAACGAGTGCAGTGTGTTGCTCCGCAGCGTGTAAAGCTACTGTGGCTAGTCGTGAGCGGCCCAGGAGACTTATGTACCGACGCCTCCGCCATAGGCGACGGGCTTTGTACAGAATCCGCACGTCAGGCGGCGTCTGGTGCTTGTCAACGTGTGATAGCGGACATGTTTCAGGGCGCAGGTGTCGTCGCAATAAGCATTTTGCAGTAGATGCTGCCCCCCGGCGGTCCAGACCACCACAGCCTGGCCAGAAGGCTGCGCACGAGCTCGTTCGATATTCATGCGCCCTGTTGCAGCGGCTTACCCGCAGAGCCTTCCCGCTAAAGGACCCGAGTCCAGACGGGACCCGGGGCGCTGGTTTTGCGTGGTGGTCCCCGGTTTTGGGCTTGTGACTCAGCGGCGGTGGTGAGTGTGTGTGGAAGCTTTTTTGGATGTCGTAGCAAAACACCCCGCTACCGACTGCCCGCCCCATTCTACACCCCCAGCCGCCCACCTTTGATCCTTTTTTGCGCAGTACAACACACCCCCCTTCAAGCATGCCGCCAAAAGGAAAAAAGGCGCACGACAAGGGCAAGTCGGGCGAGGAGGAGCGCGACGAGCCGCTGCAGGCCGTGGTGTGTAGTGCCATGCCTTGAATCCATACGGAATTTTGCTAACTCTGTAGATACTCGCCGACCCGTTTGAAACACGCTTCAGTCCCTTCACCCTCGAACACCCAAGGGTACGCATCCCCGTGCAGAGGCACCAGTCGCATGCTGACACGCTTGCTAGTGTCTGCTGCCCCTCGCAAACACCCCGCTCATCGAGTACACGTTCGAGTTTCTCGCAAACGCCGGCGTAGAAGAGGTCTTTGTATACTGCGGCGCACACCGGCAACAGGTTGAAGACTATGTCAAGGCTTCAAAATGGTCCTCCAAGTCATCGCCCTTTTCCAAACTAGAGCTGATCCAGTCGACATCGCATTCCATTGGTGATGCGATGCGCGACCTCGATAGCAGGGGATTGCTAGTCGGTGACTTTCTCTTGGTCTATGGTGATGTCGTCAGCAACCTGCCACTAGAGTCTGCGCTGGCAGCGCATAGGGCGCGACGATTGAAGGACAAGAATGCCATCATGACCATGGTACTGCGCGAGGCAGGTACCAATCATAGGACAAAAGCCCAGGAAACCAGCCCCGTCTTCGTTATCGACCCGCGCAAGGACAGATGTTTACACTTTGAGCAAATGCCCAACCGGGAGCAGACCCACTATCTGTCTATTGACCCTGAAATACTCTCGACTCACCAAGAAATCGAGGTCCGCGAGGATCTAATCGATTGTGGTATCGACATCTGTACACCAGATGTGTTGGCGTTGTGGAGTGACAACTTTGATTTCCAAGCGCCTCGCAAAGGCTTCCTACACAGCGTATTGAAAGATTATGAACTCAACGGCAAAACCTTCCACACGCACATCATATCAGACCACTACGCGGCAAGAGTACGGAATCTCCACGCTTATGACTCAGTCAGCAAGGATATCGTGTCACGCTGGGCGTATCCGCTATGTCCAGACAGCAACCTGGTGCAAGGGCAGTCATACCGGCTGCAGAAGCGTAACACGTACAAGGAGGAGGGTGTAATTCTAGCTCGCGACTGCATCGTTGGGCCCAAAACGGTCATTGGACGGGGCACCAGTGTAGGCGAAAAAAGTGTCATCACCAACAGCATCATTGGAAGGAATTGCCAAATTGGCCGAAATGTCAAGATTGATGGAGCATACATCTGGGACTACGCTAGCATAGGAGATGGCAGCACAGTAACCAAGGCTATTATTGCAAACGAAGCAGCGATAGGGCGAAGGTGCACAATAGAGGCTGGCGCACTCATCTCATACGGAGTTAGCATTGGCGAGGGCATGGTTGTTCAGGGAGAGCACAGAATCACAAGAACAAAGCGGAGACGAGAAGAAGGCGAGGAGCTCGTTCGGGGCGATGCAGAACCAGCGATTGTTGGTGAAAAAGGCGACGGATTCGAGTTTCACGACTCGGATGAGGATGATGAGGATGAACTTATCGAGGGTCTTGTCCTCAAGGGGCCGAGTAAGTCGAAACACACAACCGCTGCAACCGTGCTAACACAACTAGTGTACAACCTGTCAAACGAGTCAATATCGACGCTCAATTCGGACTCTGAAGCAGACGAGTACGATATAGAGCGCCGCGAGAGATCAGCAACAAGCAGTTTCCTTTCGGTAGGCTCTGCAGACAGCCAGCACGCGGCCAACTTTGATCACGATGCTTCGGCGAGTATCTACGACTCGCTGGTTGAGGGCCATGAATCCGCCAATATTCAACTGGAACTCACAGCACTTCGTATGAGTACCAACGCGTCGGACCATCAAGTAAGACGTGCAGTTGTCTCGTCTTTCGTCAAGCGTGTCATTTCACTCATCAAATCGGGCGAGACAATGAAGAACGCAATTGCGCAAGTCTTTGGGCATCACAAGGAGCTCATCGATCGGTCCATCTTCGATAAGAGCGCACAAAGCAAGGTTGATCAGATCGACTTTTTACTATTGTTGCAAGCAGACCTGTGCAACAAGGAGAACGGCGATAGCATCCTGCTGAGCGCAGCAACCAAACTTGTGGAGTTGGATTGTATCGAGGAGGACGGCATGCTGCAGTGGTGGGAAGATGAAAAGAGTGCAGAGAATGCAGAAATGGCGAAGGTGCGGGAGAAGACAAAGTCGCTCATCGATTTCTTGCAGCAGGAGAGTGAAGATGAGAGTGAGGAGGATGAGGAGAGCGAAGAGGATGAATAGACGGATGTAGGCTGAAGCCGTTAACGTCCAAGTGAATGACTACTGCTATTGGACCGGTGCATTGGGTGCTCGCCAAAAAAAGATGGCATCATGATACAAACGGGTTCTCTTTTTTCTTGTCTATGCTCTCTACGGGGTCCCTTAGCGTTGGTAGTCTCCAAACCCCAATGTAGAGGTTTAGCGACAGCTCTGCACCCACACCTGTCAAGACGTGGGGTGGCGCAGAACTGTTTTTCTTCTCAAGTTCTTTTTTCTGTGTGCTCAGGAGAAGTGAAGTGTCGTGGTGAAACACAAAAAGCACGGCATGGTTGTCGGGGCATATCCGAGGTCACGAGCACGTGTTTGCGAGAGATGGTGTGGAGGTCCCTACAGATATAGAACCATGGTAGATGGTGGGCAGCGCTACTGCAGGAGTCACAGGCTGCAACATGGAGGGGTGGAGGAGGGTAGCAAAAGGGGTGGGTTAAGGTTCAGAGGAGGTTTGAGCCGGTGTTTGCGGTACATGGGATGGGCGGGCGCCACATGGAAAGGCGGCGAAGATCCGGAGAGGCGCCTCTGGGTGTTGGTGCGGTTGCCTCTTTACGTCAGCCCCCCCCAAGGCTACAGCCCGAGCCAACCATCGGGTGAGGTGCCCGCATCCAGGACCGCCGACTGCATTCCACCTTTGACCACCCCCAACTCTCGCCTTTGTTGCAGCCGCCTCGCTGGCCAATACCCTTGTCTTCTGTGCCCAACTGTCAACTGTCCCGCCACTGTCCACCGTCCACGCGCACCCAAGGCCTGCCTTATCAGCCGCGCTCAGTCACACACACGCACACGCACCCATACCCACCCTCGCCGCAGTAGCCTAGTGTTCCGTCATCAGGCGGGACACGCCCAACCAAGACGCCTTCCTCTACAGTTCGCAAGCGGAAGGCTGACGAGGCGAACTACCTCAGTCCCGCAGAGGAGCCTCCCACCAAGAAGTCGCAGCTCTCGCCCGTTCTTCACCTGTCACACACCCCCGCCGCACCCGACGCCCCCGACATGGACTCCGACGACGACTTCAACAGCTCCATGAGCGGCGATGGCTTCGACGACCAGGACAGCGATATGGGCCTGGAGGATGGTGCGTAGACGATTCTGTGATTTCCCAACTGCCCAACTGCTTGGCTGACTGACTGCGTGCAGACTCGGACTTCGACATGGACCAGGACGATGTCGGCTTCGAGTCCCAAGACAAAGACATCAAGCCCACCAAACAGGCATACGAAGTAGATTTCAAGGTCTTCGACCCTGTCCAAATTCAAGCACAGCAAGACAAGCAGGTCGACGAAGTATCGAGTATCCTCGGCCAGCCGCCCGAAGCCACCGCCATCCTCCTCCGCCACCTACGATGGAACAAGGAACGCTTAATCGACCAGTACATGGAGAAGACGGAAGAGATCTTGGAGACAGCAGGCCTGAGTCAGGATTCCACCACCAACCCGCCAAAGATTCAAAAGGTCAAGGGCTTTGTCTGCGACATTTGCTGCGACGACGACCCCAACATGGACACATTCGCCATGAAGTGCGGTCATCGCTTCTGTCTGGACTGCTATAGGCAGTATCTCGCCACCAAGATCCAAGATGAGGGAGAAGCGGCTAGAATACGATGTCCTGGTGAGGGCTGCACTCGGATAGTGGACTCCAAGTCGCTAGACCTTCTTGTTACAGCAGATCTCCATGAAAGGTATGGAAATTGCCACCTCACTTTCCTTCCATTCCACTAATGTTTTGTAGATACCATACTCTTCTCACACGAACCTATGTCGACGATAAAGAGAACCTCAAATGGTGCCCTGCCCCCGACTGCAAATATGCTATTGAATGCCCGGTTAAGAGCAAGGAGCTTACGAGGGTCGTTCCCACTGTACACTGCGATTGCGGACACGCCTTTTGCTTTGGTTGTACATTGAACAACCACCAACCAGCACCCTGTGCTCTGGTCAAGAAATGGGTCAAGAAGTGCGAGGACGATTCAGAGACTGCCAACTGGATATCGGCCAACACCAAGGAATGTCCAAACTGCAACTCCACCATTGAAAAGAATGGCGGTTGCAACCACATGACTTGCCGAAAGTGCCGCAACGAGTTTTGTTGGATGTGCATGGGCAAGTGGTCAGAGCATGGCACCAGCTGGTACAATTGCAATCGATTCGAAGAGAAGAGCGGATCCGAGGCACGCGATGCACAGGCCAAGTCTCGACAGTCACTTGAGCGATACCTCCACTACTACAACCGCTTTGCAAACCACGAGCAGTCAGCAAAGCTGGACAAGGATCTTTATCTCAAGACTGAAAAGAAGATGCAACAACTTCAGAACTCTTCCGGCATGTCGTGGATTGAGGTTCAATTCTTAGACCAAGCCTCGCAAGCATTGCAGCAATGCCGTCAGGTACTTAAGTGGACCTACGCGTTCGCTTACTATCTTGCGCGAAACAATCTGACGGAAATCTTCGAGGACAACCAGAAGGATTTGGAGATGGCTGTCGAAAATCTCAGCGAGATGTTCGAGAAGCCGATCGACCAGTTGAAAGACTTGAAGGTCGATATCCTCGACAAGACTTCGTACTGCACGAAGCGTCGTATCATCCTGCTGAATGATACTGCCGAGAACCTGAAGCTTGGTAAGTGATATGGACTTGCGAATCGTCTTGACCGTTATCGGACTGCTGCTAACTGATGTGTAGGCAACTGGAAGTTCAACGTGGACCTAGCGTAGAAGAATCGTATGAATAAAGATAATATCACACATTACGACACGATGCCCTCTCCAATCAATATTTGGTAATAGCCTATTGAACCCCAATGTATGCAGCATTACCAGGTGTATGGGCAAAGGAGGAGAGAGAGAGAGAAAGCAACAGGAAGCCGCCCGTGTCCACACGCAGGTCGACCGAAGGAATTCATTAGACTGGAAAAGATACACGTCTCTCGGGGACATGGTGGATGGTCCCTACATTAGGGAATATGTATGTTGCATAAACTTACAGGTAACTGGAGGCACTTTTCTTAAGGTATGGAATGGGCATCAATTCTAAATCCAGCATGGCGTTTTGTTTCAAATAGCACGTGGTTCGTTTTTCAGCGGTTCAGCGAGCTAGGCTTTGGCATTTACGTGGTTTTTTCTTTTCTCTCTTGTTGTTTTCCTTGTTCTTTTTCATCATCATCATCATCTTCTTCTTCTTCTTCTCCTTATTCTACACTCGATGTTCACTATACGCTTTTTTTGCACATGGAATTCAATGGATAAATGAAGAAATTTTTACTGTTTTTTTTTCATTGCGTGTGAATGAAGGTAGTAGAGAGTGTGAGAGAGAGGCCCCCCCCTTTGTTTTTTTAACTGAGAGAAGTTCCTGAGTAAAAAAAAAAAAAGCAAACGAAAGGCTAAAATTTGTCCGCGACCCTTGATGATTTGCATTTCTTCGACCCATGATTTATAAAGTATATAGCCTTTTGTTGGCACGATAAAGGTGCACGTGGTGAATCAACTTGCAGCTGCAAATACTATAGTGAGGAAGCGGATTGATTGATTGTATCTGTTATCGT
>NW_006912203.1:0-63546 GCF_000523435.1 Bipolaris zeicola 26-R-13 | reverse complement strand
ACGTAGATACCTGTAAGCCTTATCAGCTTGCACGTCTTATATAGCCTTCGGGCTGACACAGGACGTTAAACAATAATAATAATAATAATAATACGTAGCTGCACTTCTGTACGTAAGATTTAACTCTTCTAAAATCTCACTATCTACTAAAATCGTATAGTATCTAATTTTAGATATTTCTAATATATATTCAAACTTTATTTTTATGCTGTTTGGTAACGTCTCAAGTGGCTCCTTTGGTGGTGGCTTGGTGTTGTCCGGCTATGTTACTGCGGCGAGAGAAGGGGCAATAGGCCATAGCCCTCGCCGCACGCGCCTGACCGAATTTATAACGCATAATGTCTAAGTGCAGCGATAACCACACAAGCATAGCCCTCTGTTACATCTTGCCCACCCTTTAATTTTCCCTAGCTTGATTTTGTAGTCCTTTCTAAGTATATCATAGATAATAGCAGGCTTGGCGTCCAAGAATGCCAACGCTCCGCTCGCTCAGTGCCAAGCACTAGATTTTAGTTTAGAGTTTTGTTTAATCTATCTGTAATTCTTACAGACGGTAAGAGCCGTTAGGTCATTGTTTTTCCTTCGGTAGACGCGTGTTACGTTTTCGGGATTTCGTTTCTGGAGAATCGTTTAACTTGTTCCATAATCTTTGTTTCATTGACTACGTAAGCAAAATCCAGTAGGTTATCTAAGCTACTTTGGCCTCTTAGGCGTTATAGGCGCTGCAAGAATTATGAAGGTGCAGAAGCGTCATGGAATAGGCATAGAGCATGGTGGCTAACATTACAGCCATGGAATAGCTGTTGCACCGCCGTTGGACAGCCATTGCAAGCCTTAGCTGCCACAAAGCATAGTCTCAACCTTTTACTAGTAAAGGTTATAGAGAGGCAAGAGCGTCGTATCCTGATAGTAGAATACTATCAGAATACGGGTGCTTATGGTCTCTGTACTCATATTATTGCAGCCGTAGAACAGCCGTAACAAGACCCCAAGATCTTGCATATTAGGTATTGCGCGCACAGACACAGTACAGCCCTTAACGGTGTATATAAAGGGGATGGTATTGTATTTTCGAGAGCATCATCATTCACGCTTCAAACTTCCAGTCTTCTCCGATCTAGCTACGCTCTTTTGATACCACACACTCTGTTGTTCAATCTTCCACTCGATTTCAAACTTCGCTTTCAAAATGCAGTTTACATCCCTTCTTACCGCCCTGCTGTTGGCTGCTCCAGCAATCGTCATCGCTGCACCTGTGGCCAACAACAACGCTGTCAGTGCCGTCACTGACGTCTTCACTCGCGACAATCCTACCTGCAACCCTGTGTTCTCCACGGATGCCAAGGTCAAGGCACAACAGCAAAAATCGTTGCAATTGATGACGGACCTCACCAAGGAGTACCATGCCGCTGAGAAGAAATGCCCCAGTAACGCAATTACCACTTTCACCAAGAAGGGAGGCGACAAGAATGCCAAAGAAGCACTCAAGAAGAAGTGCATTGGAGGATACACCAAGTAAGTCTTCATGGTAGAGTTGGTTGTGAATGCGTGACAGCTGACAATTCAAATAGGTGCGCACAGAAGCGTCAGGAGGCCAACAAGGCTTGTGTTGTTGCTGGCGGAAAGAGCGATGAAGGTCACAAGCAAGCTGTCCAATTCTGCAAGACCAAGGCTGCTGAGTGGCGTGCAAGGAAGGTTCCCAACTAGTTGTACCAAACCAAGGCTTTTCAGAGTAGGAGTAGGAGTAGGGGACGATATTGACGAATGGAATCGTGGGAAGGGTGGGCAAAATCTTACAAAAAAAACTTCCCTACTTTATATTACATATTATTTTCAATTCCAAAGTTTATCTTCTTATATGATTATTAGCCCTATGACTAACTGAGTGTTTCTTCTCTGTTTTCTATGTAGCGTGTCGGTCCAATTGTCTCAGAAAAGAATGGCAGATCACACCCCAACCTGCCAGAGTCAGGGATCAAAAAAACGATTTTGTAGTCAGGGTGAAAGGATTCGAATGAGTTTCAGCGAGACCCTTGCTCGAACCCTGAGATATAAATGTTGTGGGAGGATATGATATCGTAGCGTAGAAAGTTCATCAGCAGAGGATGCTTTGGCCAGGAACTGTACATTCGATCCGTGCGCGATGGCCTGGGTACCTTCTTCCTGTTTGTATAATGCATTGTTACAATTCTTCCACTTGATGAAAGGAACAAGCAACGCCGTACCGATGAACATATCCTTCCATACTTTCTCACACCCCAATCAACAATTATCAATCGACGAAGCATCTCCACTTGCCAAGCCGGTACAGATGTCGTTCGTACACGCTATAGATGAGGGTATGTTTGTAATAACTACATTAGAGTGGCACTTAACCCATTGTCTCTATGTCTTGATGAAGAACGTACGGTCCAAAGAAACGATGATAGGAATCGAGCCAAGATACTGCCACCTAGGCCATCTTGAACATTGTTCATCGACCCTGCTTTGCTTTATCAAGTCATCAAACACTGCCAGTAGCAAACACACCTTTTCTCAGATTGATATATATCCCTAAAAGCTAAATCCAATATAACAACCAGGTAACACAAAAATAACCCTTCCATATTCTAAAAATCGATTGCCGGCCACGTTCACTAAATATATGGTAGTAGTAGGTTTTAATATCAAGGTTTTTAAAGAAGTACCTGGGTAGAGTAGACGGTTGCGCATTGGATAAACTATTATTCGTATTAACTAGCTACAGTATAGACGCGGATTTGTTTACACTCAAGACGAATGGTTACATTCATCAAAATGTTAGTCTTGACAAGCTGGGGTAGAACGCCTTAATCTTTGGATGTGCTTGTACCTTGTGAGGGTTGAAGTTCAGCACTTGTAAACCGTCTATGCTCGTCGCACGGGACAATGCTACGTACGCCTGGCCCTTCTCGAATACGTTGCCCAAGTCTATCTTCACAAGTGATAGCGTCTGGCCTTGTGCCTTGTGAATGCTCAATACCCACGCAAGGATAAGGGGAACTTGGGTTCGGGTTGCAAGTTCCTGGCAAAACCACCTATCTTCTTCATCATTGTCTACGCCTTTCTTTGCTTGTATACGAACCCATCGCTCAATAACCCACCGTTCAGGGTAGCAAAGTACAGTTTGTTTTCCATGCGATTCATGGAAGCGCACTACAGGGTAAAGTGGCGGGCGTTCCTCTGGCCAAGCTTCCTCATCTGTAACCAGTCTGGCTTCAGAATCCCAATCTTCACTGGCAACGTAATCCTTGTCGTGCCATTGAGCATGGAAGAAGGTGTGTCGATTTGCGAAACCAATTACACGGCCCTGGGATCCGTTGACAAGGCCATGACCTAAGTTCTTAACAAGCATAACTTGTGCACCCTGCTTCAGTTGGATCATCTCAGGTGCGGGGCAATTGGACAAGAGTCTCTTGCGAGTATTTGTGTTTGTGATAATTCCGCCATCGCAAGATGTATATTTGTACGCCCCGCCTTTTAGTGTTTGCAACTTTGTGACATTTGCGGAGTCAGCCTCACGACGTAGAGGGAAGAGCTGAGCGGCTTCCAACCCCTTGTCTGCAAATTTCATTACCGGCCTGCTCAATCTTCGAAAAGTGCTAATAGTACTTGGTAAGAAGCAGCCTTCGCGCATCTCGTTCAACATCCCGGCAAACAACGGGTCCTTCTGTCTGTAGACTTTAGTCAGACTGATCGTGTGCCGGACAGCTTCCTTCCATGCATTGGCTTCGAAACAGAACCTCGGGCTTCCATCGTCACTCCCTTGCACTACCGGAGGTAGCTGAAAAAAGTCGCCTGTAATAACAAGCTGAATTCCTCCAAATGGTAGGTTAGAGAACCGCACCGCGCGTCCGATGGTGTCAAGCTTGTCGAACAGCGTGCTATCGACCATAGATATCTCATCAATGATAAGGACCTCGACTCCTGTCCAACGCTCCCATGACGTTTTGTTCTTGTGTATATCAGCAATGAGCTCTTTTGTAGGAGCATTGCCAAGTTTTATCCCAGCAAAACTATGAAGCGTCTTTCCACCAATAGTGTTGGCAGCAAGACCTGTAGACGCGGTAACAGCAACGCGGCCAGTGCTATTTCCAAGGTATTTGATCGTTAGGCCTTCTATGATTTTCTTTAGAAGAAAAGACTTTCCAGTACCTGCAGGGCCCGTGAAGAAGACGTTCTCGCCCTTATTCAGAACGAGGTCTAACACAGCCAGCTGCTCGTCGCTCAACTCTTGTTCCGACGATTTTACTGCCGATTGCTCAAGTTCTTCGGTGTTTACTTCTGTTATGACAGTCGACTGGATTGCCTGGGGTTTCCTCCAAGGGGGTTTCTTTGCTGGGTCATTCGCAGTAGAAAGGTGTCGAAGCGAGATGTTCAATGATATTTGTCTCCCCCAGCGGGCGGTTGACTCAACCTTTATCAGTCTCTGGTGATCCTGGCTGGCCCTATAGCGGCTATCGGAAGCTCTTACACACGCATGTGGCAGTTTTTTCACTGTACATATCTGCAACTTGACGATGTAGTGTTGGACTGATGGTAGTGACACAATTGTTGACGCGCCTAGATACTGCGGTTTTGGCTGGCGCGTTACTACTAGGCGAAAGCGCGGCCGAAACAGATTGCATGAGCGACTAGTGGCCGTTGCACCATGTTTCATCAGTAAGGTAACACGGTAATGAGAGGCTGATAATATCATCTCAAAAAATAGTTTTTGCCTGTGATTAGTTGTACAGTTGGTCCACCTGTTCGTCGAGCATATCGCTGTGTACAAGATACGTCAGTTGCACGTGCCATTTAATGGTCAATGCGTTTCATGTGTTGCTGCGATACGGAATACTAAATTCAGTCTGCTTCACGCACAAACCAGTCCCCATGCGATGTCCTTGTAGTGGGGTCATAACGAAAACATCGGAGTTCATTTCCAATCCCTAAAACTGCGGTAATGGAACATTTGTATCGCGCAGGGATTATTCTTTTAGGCAGTATTGTGCTGACATTCCCGAATGAGCACGGGTATCTATATATACGGACTACTTTTAGGAATGTTGGTGTTTATATCAGTTCTCCAGAGTCGCCTGCGTAATATCTGGCTAAGCCACCAGCTTCATGAGCATGCAACTGCGCTTTACTAGAACAGGTAACTCTAATGACGTTGGAAAGAAATGTCAACAATTACTTTAAACTACTGTGCTAAATACTGATTAGTGGCCCAAAATACGTGCTATTGTCTAGCCAATCCGATTGCTGGAACACCCGGACTGAGCACGCAAAGGAAAGGATAATTTAAGAATTTCAAAGAAATTGTTAGCTTATAAGCTCTCTTTGGTCCCGTCCGACTGGACCAGACTTCCCATGGCCAACATTCACAAAACCTGTGCCTGTCAAAGTGTCCGAGGTGTTTTGCTAGCGGTGTTCCGTACTCATTAACCTCGGCTCAACACATGGTATTTACTCTGGTCTCACCGGGATGATCGGATTCAAACTTTCCCGGCACCAGTTTGAGGGGCTCGGCCTTACTTTTAGACTAGGACAATTTTCCCAATCATCGCAGAGCGCAGAGGCTATGCAATGCTTTTCTATGTTTACTCTCATCACCGCTCCACATAGACATTATGAAAGTCGATCACCTCGAAGACTTGATAGCATTACCATGGTGTACAGCACTTCTTTCTGATCCTTCAGTAACGCATATAAGTAAACGCTTGGTACCTGACGCAAACTCAGAACGTGCAAACGGGGATACGTTGGTCTCTCGGGCGCTCTTCACCGACAGTTCTATTCGCGCCTATGTCACATTGTATCGACCGGGAAATGGGCAAGGAAGAGAAGTAGGCACAGGAAACCTGATGATCAAGAGTGGTTTCGTGCGCATGGAACCTTCGCCCGAATCCCGCCAGCAAGAAACGCGAAGGCAAGCGAAGAAACAAGAAAAGCATTTCGACATCAGCGATTCTAATAGCCCCGAAGGAATCGCCCTTGTTTCCGTTGGTAGCGACGTTAATGGCGGACCTGGCCGGTTTCACGGTGGCATTATTTGTACGCTATTGGATCATTGTATGGGCGGTTTCTTACACTATGCTTATGAAACGCGCGCGCTTCTAAATGCAGAATTAACGGTCAAGTTCAAGAGGCCAATGTATACGCCTACTGTTTTCATGGTGAGAACCAAAGTCAAGAGAGAGGTGGGCAGGTGGATTGAGACGGTGGGGTGGGTTGAGGACGGCCATGGGACCGTATTTGCAGAGGCCTCCGCAACATATGTGCTTGTGAAGATTGAGGAGGCTAAGCTTTAGTGAACGGTAAAATGCATACGGATACTGGAGCGACTTCGAAGATCAGAATTGTATGCGAACGACACAAATATGTTAGAGTATAGAGGGTCTCCAACAATAGAGTGCGAACTCAAGAGCCAGCAATACCCAATTACTACTATTCAAGATGACCAGTCTTGCGAGATGTCAATCACATGACTGATCTATGCCCTCCGCGGTGGCAATTACAATGGGATAAGCCTCCATAATATTACTTATTACAGATCTGGTTAAATATGATATGTTCCAAAGATATGGATAAGCTTCTAGGGCACGATTGACACATGGGTAGTGTACTGCAAAACCCAATATTGTAATTGTCTAAGTAGCGTGCAGAGCCGAACAGGTAGGTACAACCGAGATTACCAATGAGAGGTAGTAACCGTCTCTCGCCTAACTCATAGTGAGATTAAGCTCCTGACTAGTGACAGTCCATTGTTGGCCTTAGATCTTGCGCGGCGGGGGTCCTTTCACAATAAGTACGTATTGCCAACTTTGCTGTCAAGATCCCACTCAAAGTCAAAGCCGTGCCATCATAGCAGCTGCGAAATACAATTTGATCGCTGCACAGCTGCCAAAACTCAACTCAAGTAGCAGTTCAGTGCTGAGCGCCCCTTGAGGCTGAACGCGCATTACTACTACCCCGCACAAGGATGTCGCTCCGCACCACTCCAGAGACCCGCTTTGATAGCTTAAACGTCTACACCACTTCGTACAAGAAGATCGGCGACCATGAAATCGAAGTCAATATCCTTGTTCCCAAAGGAATCTCGCCTGGGAAGTATCCGTTGATGGTCAAATGGCACGGTGGAGGTCTAGTAAGTAACCCGACGAGATGACCGTCTTACCAACTACTCACCATGTGTCTTTAGACAACAGGAACAGCACTGTACCCCCAATGGTTCTCTGCTTATATGATCCCGCTCATTATACGCAACAAAGCGATCGCCGTCGTTCCAAACTACCGGCTGACGCCAGATCACACTGGTGATGAGATCCTCGAAGACATTGCTTCCCTGGGAGACTGGCTTACCGCTTCGCTGCCCACGTACCTTGCATCCAAGGACTCTTCCATCGAGCCCGACTTTTCCCGGATCCTAGTAACAGGCGATTCTGCCGGTGGCTGGATGGCGCTCCAATCAGTCCTTTCTCTACCAGAAAAGACATTCCGTGCTTGTTTCATCCAGTATCCCGTGGTGAATGCCATTCCGTACTCGCCGAATGATACTATCTTAGGTGGCCCTTTTCCACCAAAAAAGAACCTGGACGACTTCTTGGCAACCATGAAACCGGGTACCGTCGTCAGTGCAGCTATTCCACCTAATCGCAGCCTACTCATGCCCCTACTGCTGGGATACGGGCGTTGGGATGAGTTCTTTGGCACTGGACCACACCTCATGCCTGACACGCGCATCGAGACTGCAAAGTCTTTTGTCCCGACGTATATTGTGCATGGCAAGGATGACAGTATTGTGCCCATCAAGTGGACGGAGAATTTTGTAGAGAGAGCGAGGGAGTTGTTCCCAGATACGAGATTTGACTTGGTCACGCGGCCTGGTGAACATGGTTTTGATGATTCAGTCTACGAAGAGGATGAGCCGTGGCTTGCGGAAATGATCAAGAACGTTGAGAAGGACTGGCTGGAGTGATGTGATAGCTATATTTACATCGTATTATGGATAGAAGGAGCCATAGCTACTGTTTCAGTCAATATATCGCAGTCAATGGAATAAGGGATACTACTACTTTCACACAAGTCAATTCGTGTCGACGACATTGGCGATGAGAGAGAATACCCATCAAGCTTAGATATATTGTTTCTCTCTAAACAAGATTCTACTTCCGCCAGCCTTGAACAAAGTCATGGGCCCAATCGATTACTCCGGCCTTCCAATCACCCAGTGACTCTTCAATCAATCTTTCCCATCTCATCGCAGCCTCATCCTCTCCCTGTATTCCATCCGTACCTCTCTCAAGACCCAAGCGCTCTTGCACCTTCTTAACACTGCCTTCTCTCTCCACCTTGATATCGGGAATGTTGGCGCCTTGCATAAGTGCAAAGAGATTGAGAATCAGGTTCGAAGATTTGCGCAAAGTAGACCACGCAGTGTACGAATATTGCTTGAAAGCAGAGTAGTTCGGATGCTGGACTCCACCCATTCCTTCAATCATTTCATGAGAGAGCTTCATGGCTGGTGCAAATGGCTTGGGGTCGCGACCTAGAATGTAACCAAAGTCGACATGGAAAAAGGCGCCCGAAGGAGCGAGCAGCAGGTTGTCTAGATGGCGATCGCCAACCCCAAGAATATAGGTGATTACGCAGTACCCGGCACAGGATTTAATATATGTGTCCATTGCTTCTTTTCTTATGCCCAACGGAGCATTGTCATCAGGGTTGTTGGCGCGCAGGTAGGCGAGGAGACTGCCTCTGTACTTTTGCCATGCCGCAGCGATCGACATGCTTGGCACAAACTGGAATGCTCCAGCTGACGACGAAGTCGCAAGGATGCGATACGGAGTGAGTTTCAGGTCGAGGTTTTCCTTGCGGAGCAATCGATCCATGAGAGTGATGATTTGGATGACCAGTTGATCTTGTCGGAGGTCGTCACCAGTTTTGAAGATGATGGGGTAGGGTGTGCCGGTCGTAGTCTTGAATGATAGCACCATGGGAAGTAATGACGACTTTAGGACATTGCAATCCTCGGTTGATATTCCGGTAATGAGGATTGACGGATCAAGAGGAAGAGGTAACGGGTCAAAACTTGTAAGCTCGTTTTTGGGGTCTGCGATTGCTTTCTTGAGACGCGCAATCTTCGTAGGCCGATCACCACCACCAAAGCGCACATCTTTTGATATTTTGGCCAGGATGGTGAGTAGCTCACCTTGGCGTTGGAAGGTCTTGCGTATACTGATGCCTTCTGGTGTTTTTTCAAGCTCAACCATAAAGTCATACTCGACTTTTGCGAATAGATCACGGTGTTCAGGTGCTTGATCAGCACTAAGGTCGCTAATCTCAACCATGAGATACCAATGCAAGAAATTGCCCAAAGTGAAGCTGTTAGCAGCACGAGTAACGAGGAAACGTGCAAGTGACGAATCGTCTGCCTCGCCTGGTGCCTCGTACTTGAGCGCTTGTACCAACTGTAAGAGATACAACTGGAGTTCTTCATCGTCGGCTTTCTTCAAACGTTCGACGGCATAGCTTCGAACAATGGGGTGGTCGAAGTGAGGTCCGAGTAATTCAAGAGCGTCATCAACGTCAATCTCAGCCCACTTTTCTAGCAGTGGTGCTGCTTGCCGAACTTCTCGCGGATTCTTCCAATTGATGCATTTGACAAATTTTGTCAAGGCACGCTTGTCGCGGAGTAAGAAATACCTGAATCTCCAGATATCGTCTCGCTCGTGCGACGTGATTTCATCAAGGGGACCCTTGGACAAGACCATGTTCAGTTTATCACGGGCGTGCACGTTTGGTTTTCGATCGCGGTCCAGCGAATCGGTCTGCTGGCTACGCATCAACTCACGGTGTTTGTCTTCGGCGGGATTGACTCTTCGCCCAACCTCGGGGTCATAAATCTTGATAAGCCGCTCTGCGTCCGCATCGCCGTAGCCTACCCCATCAATATCGATACCGGGTCCAAAGGCGACTTCTGGCGGTGGGCGCAGCCTTACGTCGGCTTCGGCTGGCAATCGTAAGTCGGAGACAGGAGGTGGCGGGTATTCAACGTCGGTGAAGACAATGGCGTGGTCAAAGCGGGGAAATTCAATATCGAGATAGAAGAGTTCATGTTCTTCGGCCTGTGCAGCGATGTCGCTAGTGCCATTCACCTTGCTTTGTCGGCTGAGAGCTGCGGCCTCGGCCGTCAGGGCGTCCTTTCGTATTTGCATCATCTTCTTATAGACCAATCCGTCAAGCCAGTTGTTTGTCGGAAGGTCTCCCATTTCCTGCTTCTTGAGCAACCCTTCCAACCTGTCCATCTCGGCAACTTGCTCATCGACTGTGTCCTCAACTACCTCAGCATTCCTCGGTTTCCGCGCGGGTTGTATTACCCAGGGTGTTGAGGTGTTGGCCAGGCCATCGGCTGCCTTGTAGCGGTGTATACGACAGCGTTGCCTGCCCTTATGTAGCGTGTTGTCGCTGTCGAACAGCGGTATCGTCGTGCCACCGAATGGGACGGCATGGAGGTTAGACTGTTTGTCTTCGGCGGGGGATAGATCCCATAGGGTGATGGCTAGCTGGGCAGATGCCGGGAGGCTTGCGTAGGTAACGGGCAGTTGTAGCCACTCATTCCATATGCGCGCATTCTTGAATGACTTGTAGGCGGTCTGGACGGGGACAGTAAGGGGCTTGCTATCGGCCCACACCTGTGCAGTGACATATAGCTCGAAATGCGGGCTGTAGGCATACTGTTAACCCTATGTCCCTATCGGAGCACTGGGCAAGGGCCGACTCACTTGATTATGGAAGCGCGATGCCTAAGGTCGGGTCGCTTCAACAGCACCGAGTAAGGAACCGGCTTCTGGTTCCCATCCAGACGATCACTGCATACACCTTCAGCACGCAGGAAACAGGTACTTCAATACGGCCGTATTCCTACATTCGCACATGGACAGATAGCTCGGTCAAGTCAAGAGACGTCGCGAAGTTGAAGGCCTCCATGGTGGGCGGTGACGAAGCTACTTGCTACAGCATGCCATGGAGAGGAAGCACGGGCTAGATGCAGGCAAAGAAGGATGGAGCGTGTCGTTTGTGTTAGGGACACATGACGAGGCGAGAGGGTGTGAGTGGTGCGAACAGTAGTTCATGCGCACATGGTCGTGGCCCAGTGGGGACAGGCATGAGCATCAGCAAGCATGTGGCTGGTGGTGAGCTTGGTGTGGCTTGAGCAATACCAGCCACGGGGGTGGGGGTGTTTCTGTGGCGGTGCATGCAGGCTTGGCTGACGAATGCAGATGCGCTTAGGTCAGACAAAAGTCGCGCTAGGCTTGTGGGCCTCAACCGCGTCAGGAACAGGCACAGGCACAGGCGCAAGAGCAGCATAGGGCTGATAATCACCATCTCCGCCTCAACACTACGCCCGTACCCCGCGATAGCCGTGTCGCCTCCTCGCTGTCTCCGGATTGCGCTGTCTGTTTTCCCTGTTCGTCCGCTAGAGCCCGCTGCAATGGCGCGCCTCAATACCCATCTTTCTGCTACGCCACAAACACGCGCCTCTACCGTTGACTCCCTCTACCGCGACCCCTCCGTAGTGCCCCGAGCAGAGCAAAATGGACGCACATCTTCCTACTCAGTGATCAGTCCGACCCGGTCCATGAACTCAGACAAGGAGAACGAATCACCTGCAACTCGCGATAATACCCCGCTGCGCGGCAAATCAAGGGGCCTGAGGGTCGCGTCAGCGCGTATGCCTACACCGGATTCAGGCTCGACAGAAGGCAATGGCAGCAAGAGAAGGCGCACAGACAACTACACCATGTCCCGTTCACAAATATATGACGACGAGCAGGATGCGGACCAGGATGACGAAGAGGACAGCATCGATACGCCTTCACAGTCTCATCTTCAGCCTGAGCAAGAGGAAGAGGGCCATCTCAGGTTCTACAACCCTAACCAGGATCCTGAGAAGCGAAGGCGGCTACGTGCGACAATGCGCGATCATCAGCGCATGCTGGATGGTGGGTTCAGCACCGCCTTAGCAGCTGTGTAAACTCAACTGACCAAGACAGACAATCGCGATGACCTCATCAAGGCGCACGATAGTGGCCTGCTTGATGCCCTCAGAACGCAAAATAGCCTTTTTGGCAAAGTGCGCCAAACAGCTGACGCTACTGTAGACTCCCGTTTCTTGGTTAACGCCAGTGACTTGGCAGGCAAAAAGCTCAACAACGCCTTGGGCAATTACAGTGCAGGCATCGATCTAGACCAGTTCGTTTCCAAATGTATATACTTCATGAAATCAGGGGGCTACGTGGCGGGAGACGAGGACGCACCAGCCATGCCAGTGGGTGATGACGATGATGATGACCCAGATGGTCTTGATTGGGCAATGTTAGGCCGAAGGGCATGTTTTCCCTGCAACAAGCGGCCACCTACTGCCAGTTTTCTTCTTGGCCCATTATCAGTACAGAAGCGCATTCGATCAGCAACACAGCGGAGAGTTCGGTCCCAACGACAACCAGTCGGCCCTGCAACCCGGCCACAGGAGATCAAGGAAGGCGACATCCAGCAGAACGAAAATAACAACCTCTCCAATCTTGTCAAGGGCATCCGAAAACGACTAATCGATCATACCAAGCAAGGTGCAGACCGTGTGGAAAGCGAGCTCAGCGAGATACCGGAGAGTGAGATGGACGATGAATCGCAAAACGCCGCTTTCCGCCGATATAGAATGGCCATGACCACAGATGGAGAGCCTGCTGTTGATTTACTCGATTTCGCCATCAATCCGCACGACTTCGGCCAGACGGTAGAAAACTTGTTTTATATCAGTTTCTTGGTGAGAGAAGGCAATGCCAAGATCGTCAAGGATGACGATGGCCTTCCGTTACTGGGTAAGAGCAACCGCGTTCGTATTCCCTTCATCTACTTACCTGTGACTAGTACCAGCAGCGCCTCGCGGCGTCTCGGAGCAACGAGAAGACAATGTCCAAAAACATCAAGCCGTCTTCAGCCTCGACTATCCCACTTGGCGAATGTTCATTGATGCTTACGATATTAAAGAGCCTCTCATACCGCATCGTGAAAATGAAGAGGCAAATGTCGGGTCGAATGGCTGGTACAATGGATAAATGTCGCTTTGGTACCGCACATTGAGATGTTGTTTCTTACTCTTGGGTGCATTTTCAGCCGCATAAAGCTCTTGTGCGTTGCGACATGACCTGGCATCTATCCATGCCATCAGCCGTCCTTACGGTTTTACCTTCTTCCACACTCTCGTATCTCCCAACGGCCATTGTCTCGCTCCGCATAAATCATGGATTTGATTCCGGGCCAGTGCAGCGCTCGGCCGCATGACCTTTTTTTTACCCATGCCCAGCCAACGTTGTCTTCGACGTTATCATCTGTTCTTAGTACTAGTACGCGATACCCCATGTCTTGCTTTCAAATATGTCAATTAGCTTGGAGAAGATGTCCGTGTCTTCATCTCATCTGTCCTACGTGGTCACTACGTCTTCCTTTCTTGCCGCTTGCAATAAAACTTCATCCGGTGAGTTCCTATCGTGAGGGCTTGAGCCTGGTTGAGCCTGGTTTAGCAACAACCGCGCACTGACCAAGGCTACCAAATCGTCATCCCAACTTCTCCCCTTGTCTCACGTAATACTCCCCCTTGAGATTGGACCGTACGTAGGGCTAGGTCAAATTCAACAACCGCTCGTGAGTCTGCCTCGTCCATACCAAAGCTCTGGTCAGTACGCTTCGCACGCATTGATTGCAGCCGTCGCGTTCAGATGTCCAAGCTGATGTCTCTCATCGACGATTCACTCAGCCTCGGATCGCCTAGTATCCGCTCTTACGCTACAAGGTATGTAGCCTTATCCAACGGGATGAGCTGACAACCTTCTATTGCTATCATCCTACAGGGATGGACAATTGTTGTCACATCTCCTGCTTCGAAGGTCGCAATTCATCAAAGCGCGCAATGCTCGCCCTGGAATTTAGACTTTGAGAGATCTAAGCATATCAGGCTCATCTCTAGGGAGAAATAGTATTGCAAAGTATCCGTTTGCAAGACTAGCAGATTGTAGACCGTCGTTGACGCCCTTCACCTGTGTAGTGGTGCGCAACCTTGTTCGAAAATGGCGTACTTGGATCCCACCCCAAGCCCATCTCGTATCCACTGCTCCACCCCCAGATCCCCCTCATCATCCCCCACTCAGCAACCGCTAGATCCTGGAAGATGATCGACGTGACGTGACGAATTCGGCAGGTCATCAACACTCTCTTTTCCAAATAAGTTTTCCCTTTGGTGTAGTAAACCGACTAATGAAATTTTGATATTTTTACAACTCGATGCATCCAAAGATCCGTGCGGCTGCTTACGCCAACTTTTCTTTATTTCACCCACCTTCCTCTTCCATGCAAAACTATTTTTGGGTAATGAGGACGCGCGCCGTGGTACGACCTTCTTGCAGTACGCGTCGTCACGTTGGGTGCTGTGGTAGGCTGGTATATGGTTTGGATGACAAGGCTTTCCAGAAGGGTGGGGAAGAGTTAGATTTGCCACGAGGTTTTTCTTTACAACGTGTTACTGGGATGGTGCGTTGGTGTGTTGACTAGTTTTCGCTCCGTCTCTTTCTTCCGAGTTCCTTCTCATGGAAGCTGTTTCAAGTCCAAAAACAATGAGTCAGGTATAGTGGAACTTGCTGCTTTGCCTTCGTCTTCCTTCAAGGTGCTTGTGCGTTCTCCTACTTTTGAGTTACTCGCTTGAGGTATGTATGGCGAGGCTTCGTCGGCTATGAGAGTGTAATCTGGGAAACTCTACAAGATTTGAAGCAACGTCATTGGCCCTGAATACGGTTTTAGTTCGTGCTCGCGTTGCATATCATGTTGCAACAGGTCAGAAAAGGGGGTGTTTCTCTAGCTCCATTGTGCAGTGCCTGAGGTCCGACAGGTGAAATGAGGGGTTCAGTTTGACTTTCGGATATAAGGCTGGGGAACTCGGTCAGAGTACGTGGTGATATGGTTGTAAGAAGTCTTGGGAATCTTTCGAGGCCCGATTGTAGAGGTCGACAGGGATATTCTGGCCTCCGTAGCAACCCTACAAGGGCCGAATAGGCCAGTGAAAGCATGCTCATTCTGATGCCCGGAGGCCCGGGGACGTGTCCGAACAACTGTCCCGTTATTGCCGAGAGAGTGTAGCACGTGATGTGCCGTGCCTAGATGCCGCCAAGTTGCCTGTTCGCCGAGTCTCCTGCTCGCCGAGTAGTGCTTGAGGAGGATCTCCGAAACTGGTCTTGAAGTTGTGCTCCATGCATGCAGGTACGTGCATCCGGGTAGGGCGGAAATCAACCTTTTCTGCCTCGGTAGAGAAATGACGACGAACAACAAGTAAAGTAAGTTTTAACTCATACAATCGAAGAAACCGCATATACTATCTACTTCGCCGTCCTGGTTTCACAACAGTTGTCACTCTGCATCATTTGTTGCATGGATATGGCGGACATATTGCGGGCATCGGGAGAAACGAGGAGCATCCGGTTACAGATTAGAGAGATCTTGCCACATTCCTACCGGATGTATACGCAGTAGTGCGTATGTGCCTATTACAAACCTGATATGCGCAGGCATTGTCCAGAACATCATGTTCGCGCCACTGAGTCGTGTTGTGACAGTACTAGTATGGATTTGCGCAAGCTTGGAAACATCCCGCTAAATGCTATTCTTTTTCTCCACCAAGCCAAGCTATTGTCACGGGCAAAATCAAGTATTGGCACCCGTAAAGGGGTTGTGAGTTTCAAATGCTTAGTTGGCAATCGGCTGCTTGGAAGTCAGATCAGTGCTGATCAATCTTAGCCCTACTTACTATTGCTTTACGCCCGTAAATCTCGCCGCAATTTTGTCAGCACAACGACCGGACCGCTCGACAGAAGATCGCTTACAAGCGAGCTTGAAATCTGCTGCTGACGATGTCGTCTATTGCTAGAAGAAACAATTGTGATTGTTAATTGGCCAAGAAGCTGACATAAGTATGTGTTCCTGAATCAGGATAGGTAACAATTGTCACAGTTCCTGACCACGACACTTGAATGTCACTACACAGTGGGCGTATATGCATTAAATGATTTCAGACAATGCTAAAGAGGACATAGCGTGCAAAGCTCGGCCCACGTCGTTTGGGAATAGGCGCTTGAGGCCAACTTCGTATACATAAGCCCAAGTTGAGTGGGGATAGGGCTCGAGGGGTCTGCCCGTTTGCCAAGGTGTTGGATGTTTGATGGTTAGAAATCATTCATGATTGCAAAAAGCACTGGTGCTTTGGCAGTGTAACAAAGTTTCCCATTGTGATGCTACACGCTTACCTACCGTCGGGCTCCGTCAGTGTCATTGCGAGCGCTAGTGTTACTGGCCATGAAGCCTGGGTCGCTGTCATTTCTCAGCACCAATTCGCAATTCAAGTATCTTCCTGAGTCTAGGCAACGACAGTAGGAAGCTTAAGGAACGTCCAAGGCGACGAGGGTTTCAACAGTGATGATCGTGGCGTGAGGGACAAAGCTGCTGCTGGCTGCAGTTTATTTGCCCTATACTATAACCAAGTACTATGCAGTGGCTCTGTATGAAACAAAGATACCTCTCTCTGCGTGACAGCAGTTGAACCCATGAGGGGCACGAAACGCCACGCCGTCTGAGCCCCAGGGCCTTATTCGCAGACGTTGCCCCGAGATGACTGAGTCAGTTGGCCAACTACGAATGAGGGCTGGCGGTTGTTCTCCCGCACATGGGCTGTAGGGCTCAGTGCGCGGGCCAACCGTCACTAGCGCCCGTCGTTGTCAAGTTAGCGTGTTTAGGAATTTGATATACGCCGGCTTACTCCCGTTCTCCTTCTACAAAGACATGTTCGCTCCTAATGGGGTGCCGGTGATCAGTACCTGTTCAGTAAACTACGGCTCAGAAATCCAATCATTTGGTCCTGCCAATTCTCCGATCCATCCACTTCTGGGTGCAATTGCGAATTCAGACTCCGCTTGGCGGGCGCAAGTTGGCTCTCTTGCCCCTTCTGCCCGGGCACCTGAACCCCTCCCGCTCTATGCTATGTGTTTAGGAGCATCCAATCCGACTTTTTAAACTTTGCATACTTACGTATTGGCGTCAAGAGGCATGATCGATCGGCGGCTGGCGGAAGAGCCCGCATACACGTGAGCCGTCAGACATGAACTTCCCGTTGGCTATAAGGTAGCAGTGGCGTTCACCTTCATGGTTTTCGTTCCCCAGTGTTTCCCGCATTCCTTGCCGCGACTCTCCTATGGTTCACTCTCGGCTTGTCTCGTATTACTGGACCGTTTCCTTGGTCATTCCTTAAAAATGGAGATAATGCTCTCTCCTACCGGCACCTACTCCAGCACGGCTGTGCCACTGGAAGATCCACACCCCGAGGTTGAGCTGGCTCCCCCACACCAGTTTGAGCCAATCGTTATACCTCGTCAAATGTCTCCTTTGTCCTCTCCTCCTACTCCAGAAATCACCCGGTTACCCTCCGTCCGTTCCAAACTTGGTCACAGAGCCAGAGCAGATAGCGTTGCGACTGATGCTTGTGCCAAACGCGAATCCTATAACCTGACTGGCACGACATTTCTCATCACCAATGATGGAAGGACTTTGAAGCTACCAGTTGCTTCAGAAAGCAATGCTGACCCTCTCAACTGGAGCGACCTAAAGACTGCCGGGGCTTTTTTTGCCATCGTTTTTTACTCCGCTGTCTGTTTGACCGCTGCCCAGGCGCCAGCTGTGATGTTGGACAGCATCCAGAACACTTTCAAACATGAGGTTAGGAGGATCGGTCTGTTTCACATGAATACTTTACTAACAAATTTCGCAGAACATAGCGCCATGGCTGATCAAAGCCCTCGTTACCGGCCCTCCTCTTTTCATGGGTATTGGATGTTTTGTTTGGGTGCCACTCTCCATCGGCTTAGGCCGTCGACCAACAGTCTTGATCGCCACCATGATTGTGCTGATTGCTACACTCGGGGCATCTCAGGCACGATCTTTCGCTCAACTAGTCGTTGCCTCTTGTTTTATCGGTCTTAGTGAAGGAGTGGGTCTTTGTCTGGTCAGTGATTCATCTCAACGACCACGAGGACTTCTTACTGACAATACCAGGCATTCCTCGTCGTCATTGATCTGACCTACATCAACCAGAGGCCGCGAGCAATTTCGTTCATGTGGTGCGTCGCAGGCTGTTTCGGCACATCGGGCGTTGCACTGGCTCCAGTCATCGCAAATCACGGACGGGATTGGCGCCAGTTCTACTATTTCTGGACTATACCTGTTGTCCTCTCACTTATCGTTACCTTCGCGCTCTACCCCGAGACGTACTTCAAGCGACCAACAGTAGCCTTCAACGGCCTCATACTGATGCAAAGTGCGACCGAGAAACTAACAATCTACCAAGACCGCGAGGTTGACTCAAGCATCTATCGCGATCTTCCCGAATACCCAGTCCGTAAAGGGTTCGCCGGTTTCCGTGATCGCGTTGGTCTCTCACGATCCCCCTTTGCATCGTGGAGTTCGGCAGGTCGCTGCTATCTCCAGATGGCTTATTGTGCATGCAATCCCCTACTCTTCTGGGTCTTTGTCGCATCCGGCTTCAACTCAGCAAGCATGATATTCATTGGCGCAACAAACAGTCGCATACTCACCTCTCCTCCTTACAATCTGTCGCCTGAGGTTGTCGGTACGGTTTATGCCGCATCTGGGGTGGGAGCACTGATTGGACTTCCTGTGTGTTGGATCGTTATCTGCAATGGTCTCAAGCGACTCTCACAGCGCAATCACGGTGTCCTGGAGGCCGAGCACTACCTCATCGCCTATGTCCTGCCAATCATCGTCGGCGCTTTGAGCTCTCTCGTTTATGGTCTTGCCGTCAAGTTCCAATGGCATTGGATGTTTCTCTACCTGGCCTATGGAGGTCACGGCTTCTCTCTCGTTACTTTAATGACTGCAAACACACTTTGGGTTGCGGAAGCTTTCCCGCGGTGGGCCGCTCCGGCGCTTGCTGTGGTTATTGGAGGCTGTTATTTCATCTCTTTTGCATTGAGCTTTGCTCTTATCCCTTGGGTTGAGGCCCATGGCTATCTATGGGTTGGTGTTGAACTCATGATTTTCCAGATTCTCGGTGGGCTGGTTGCGCTGCCTGTCGCATTTTGGGGCAAGGGTATGCGACAAGCTATTGCAGGGAGATGGTCCGAAGACCGCAGTGGGGCCTTGCGTCCACTCTGAAAGTTTCTGTTATAGCCCACTAGATAGGCGATTCAACATATCCTATCCACAACTAATGTTGATGTAATATATAATCCGTGAAAGTTGCTGAAGTGGTGTGCAACTTTAGCTACATACCACCCAATCTACTCACACGAGCACCTCACATACCAAATGCCATAAAATACAGCTAGATGGATGTCTGGAGATTGTGAAGTGGCCTAATAGTTGACGAACAAATTTATAGTCTATTTGATTCTATTTTGCATCACATCCAACATCCAAATTCCATCCTTCCGAATGCCTCTCTTCCTTCCCAACAGTCAGCTAGTACTTTGTCTCTTTTCGCACAAGCGGCTTCAGTCCAGGCAGCGCGACAACGATGATGGAGAGTGTCATCTCTACCATGCTCAAAGGATCTATCAAAAGACATGTCAGTCACTCTGCTTGAGATTGAAGACGGAAGTTCGGATATGACTGTACTTACAAACGAGGTTCTCCTGTCCGGTACCAACTTTAAGGCAGACGAAACGCACGATACCGGATGCAATAGTCAAAGCACCCAAGGCGAAGGTAAGAGCAACGCCCGTCGAAGACCTTAGCACTCCCTTGGCCAAAAGGACAACAGGGACAGCGTAAACAACAAGGTAACACGCCAGGTTGAGCGTGAAGTTGAGTATGAATGGCTCTGGCGCATAGAAGACAGAGCACGCGCCCTCCTCTTGAGACCATTGTTCAGAGACAGGGACACCGCAAAAGAAGGTATCGTCAAAGAGAATGGTGACATAGCACGCGACCACAAATGCTGTAATAGCGAAAAGCATCTTGCGCAGTCCAGGATGACCAGCCAGGTTGAAGAACGCCCAGTAGAACGCGAGCATGCTCAATTTGGGGAACCCCATACCGACATCGTAGAAGTAGTTTGAAGCAAACGAGATCTAGCAGGAAACCAGCGTTAGTCGTGTGCAACTGGGTTCTCGCGGGAAAGGATGGAACTGACCTTTGATAGTTTCTCAGATGTCTCGTATGCGTCCAAGACGCCCATGCGGAATGTGAGCGTGTCACAGATGATCAGGCCCAGGGCTACCAGCGCCGACACGATAAGCAGATAGTCGGACAAGTCGAGGCGCGAATGTAACCGGACCAAGCGCGTGTAAATGCGTAGAGCAACGAAGATGTAAGCGAAGATTAACAGGATCCATTCTGAGATCTAAAAAACCATTCCATCCCGTCAGCCTATGCAGAACGTACATGTATGTGATATTATAACTTTAGGGAGAAACTCACCATGCAATCTTGCCCGGTAATGCGATGTGCCATTGTTGCTCGCGTGCGTAGTGTGACGAAAATCGCGTCACAAAGTTGAAAAGGCAAAAAGACCCAATGAAGAAGAGAGAAAAGGCGGTTCGCTCGCTTCAGAAAGTTGTGAACAAACAAAACCCTTCTACATGAGCATTTGTATACAAGGCAGGCAACATTATCGATGTTTGCAGGGGGGGCACAGGATAGATTGCACACCAGCGCACGTCTCGCAACGACAAGACCTTGGGTCGTATGTTGGAGGCGAGGGGCGACTACACCACCTATCACGAGAGGGTGCAGACCGGATATTAGGCCTCAATAGCGTTTGAAGGAATGATGGGACACGTTCCATTGCATGCATGCGCGCGGAAAGGGGGGACTTTGGGAATGGGAGACGGTTTTGAAGCCGCGAAGGAATGGACCGGTCCCAACAGCAGCCCATGTTTGGCTCGTCGGCTGAACCGTTGGCCTGGGTTTTTTTTTACTGCTATCCAGACTCAAGGCGGGAATAGCCTGATGCCATGTGGGCCATTTTTCATCCATAGTATTTTTCCAGGCATCGTCTTCGATGGTACAGGCTGTCGTGTGATACATCAGCGTCAGTCGCAGTCATCATTGTTTACCATGTGTAGTAAGGGTTGGACATCTGCTCTTGATTGTGATTTGGCATGGAACCGGTGGCTTAATTTGCCAGACAAAGTGCAATATAAGCGAAGCATTCTGCCAATGCTGATCCACCCCACAGCATGCTTGCGGCACGGTTCGAAGCCAAGGTGAATGAAGATGTCTGGAAAGGTGGAGCCAGCGGCGCTCAGGGCTCGCTTGGAGCAACTCCCCGTGAGGCGCGGGCGCTCGGCCGCCAACGCGGACCGCCATGCGAACATGGATGAAAGAGCGCCATCATGTCAATGGCTACGCGCTCACCAAGGCCGAATCCTGAATTCCCATGGCTAGTAATTATTAATAAGGAAAATCTACTGAGCCTGCTGTACTGTAACTACATTAATGGGACCCTGCCTCGATCCTTCAGTCTCATACCACCTCGGTCGGCCCCCCGTACTGGCTGAAAATCCTGTCGGGCGGCCAGCCCCGGGATAATTCTTCATGGCAATTTTCCAACAGGTTCGCTGTCTTCGTCCTGCGACCGCGAAAACTGCACACTGACCCGCCGCGTCTCGTAAATGACATCCTTCCTCCCAAGACTATTCAGCTCCACCTCGCTTCCAGACTCCTCGTCGCTATGTATGCGAACGGTGTGTTTTCCTCTTCTGGAAGGACGCATAAAACCCTGCGAGCCACTGGCAGGTGTCCGTTGGCCATAGGTCGTGCGCGAATCCGATGTGCGTGATTTTTTGTGGAAAGAGAAGAAGCCACCGCGCCGAAGGAATGATCTCATGGATGGTAGCGATACTACGATGATGGCAATGGCCAACTCAGCCATTGAAAGTACGACTGCAGATGTGTTAGTGCTGGTGACCTCTTTGCGGCTCTGCTACGCCCAGAATATGACGACATACAAACGTTGGTCCAGGCATAAATGACCTCTATCGTCACAAATCGAACAACACTCATTGATATGGTGACAGCTCCGAGGCAAAATGTGACGATAAGACCCCAGATCTGTCGGCGCTGGAGTTGCAATGAGTGAAGAAGTGGGAACGGCAATCCAAAAACTGTCTCTTGGTCAGATAATCGCTGAGAATATAATGAAAACATCGAGAGCATACTCAACACATCGGACACGATATTCATGCTCCAGTCGATCCTGAACACCGTTTTTGAAGTGAAGGTGTTGCATGCACCTTCTTCTAGAGACCAGTTCACTGACACTTCAGAACCGCACCAGAAGGTATCTAGAAAGAATGTTGTGATCATGGCGCTTCCCGTGAATACCGCCACTGCATAGAGCGCTTTTCGCAACCATGGCATTGTCGGCGGGATCAGACGAAAGTATAATGCGAGGATGGCTAGTTTTGGCAAGTAGATTCCGGTATCATAGAAAGCATTGCCAGCAAATTGTACCTGTTGTAAAGGACATCAGTTCATCAATAACCCATGAGCAGCCAGATTAGACTCCTTACTTTCTTGAGGGCAATAGCGCGAGCATCTGACATTTCCACTTCGTCCTCAGACATGCCTCCCCATTCGTACGTCAAGACATCGGTTGCGAAGAGCCCGATGGCGTCGAGTATTGATGCGACCAGGAAGCAATCACTTAAGGTAAGAGATTGCCGCTGCACGAGTCGTGGAATAAGACGACCAGACGCTACGAATGTAGAGAGACCTAATAACATAGCCTCAATGGGCTTTGTACATGAGAGTTAGAAAGAATATCATACCGCACCACCTCTTTGGCATTGCCATAATTGAACACTCACAACAACAGCTTCTGAAGCAACTCCACCCGCCATTATGTCAACAGAGTCTTGAAATCCAAGACTGAACGAAAAGTAAAAAAAAACTAGTGATGAAGATCCAGCCGCATGTCCAGGCACTTCACCTTTCTTTTCATTATGTTCACTGCATATGAAAAAACCCGGCCGTAGGGTACTACCAGATTGTGCCAGCCCGTACCGAAATGGCCCGCTGCCTGCTGGGCGCCTGTGCCTGGCTCATGCAATGGCAGTGTAGGCCTCATCTTACGCAAACCATATTGATCGGAAATAATGCGCCAGTCGTAGCCTAGCTCTGTGTTGTATGCAGACGCGGGGTTTGTCCGTCCAATAGGGTGATGTGAGGCTATATGAGGGACGCAGGGATTGGTTCTAGAGGCTAGATGGAACGAAGAACTGCGGCATAATCCGGTCTCATCTACCATGGAAGAAGTTTGCCGCTGGACTTTTCCATATGTTAGGCCTTCTGCTGTGGAGGAGCGCATGTCGTCTAAGCGGGAGGAAGCCAATCCCGCTCCGCGCTACCTAGCTGGCTGAATGCTGTGCAACTCCATTTCTGCAGAAGGGAAATTCTCTTACGTATGAACCTTTTCGTGTCGAAATGCTACATGTAGATACATCCATGTTTGTATAGAAAGAGGTGGCCGCGAAATGAGCGCAACAGTGGAGTAATGTTGAGATCGTGCTCGGGCCAGACGATGAACACGCTGTGGCTTTGTTAGATATGCCCCCTAGTACGGCAGAAATACCAACTAGAAACAGATATTTCGAGCAGTTATCTTGATTCCACCAATATCAGGCTTGACAAGAGTTCCCAATGATGGCAAGGGGGATGCGATACAAGAGCCAAGGACGGATTGGCTGTCAAGAGACGGGATCACATCGAAGGGACCAAAGTAACCGAGTTTCATACCCTCGAGGTATCTGCGACATGTTGCGCCCACATGTTCGCACCCTCGGCTTGATGGAGAAAAGTTGATTGCGCAATAGTACATAGGCCACGATCTGCGTTGCACAGGGGAGAGCTGAGGAATGACGTAATGTCAGACCCTGACAGCCCTCTTCTCCACCAAGTCCACGACACCCGCCAACCACCATCCACCACACATCGCCTTCTGCAAATCCTATCGCAAACAAGCAATGGCGCCGTCTAGAATCCAGATAGAAGCCGTTACCAGTGAGGCCAAGCCCTGCAGCGCGATGTGGGAATGCGCTAGGAACCGGTTTTGCGTACCTGCGCAAGGCCTGGTAGACTAGTGACGGCATAAGGCGTCTGGGGAGATAGTGAAGAGCGGTACGTTTACGACATATATCCGCACAATGAGCGCCTTTTGAAGCCCCGCACATTGAGTGGAGTCTGTTCACGTACGACCGTAGCCATCTTCAATATCAACTATTGTCGAAAAGATTTTCAATCCGGTCTTCATCGAAGCCAACAAGCGATACAGCCATGCCATCCTCCATATCAGAGCAAACGACCAATTACTACACGCCCAGCAATAAGAAAGAGAGGGGAAGAAAGGACAGCAGCTCGGCGGGGTCTTATATCCCTACCAAACCACCACCGAGTCGGACACCTTCAACACGCATAGCCCACCCAGCGCGACCACCACGCCAACATGGGCAAACTGCAAACTCGGTACCAACCAATTCACGCCCTCAGAGACCGGGTCTTGAGCGCCGCCGCACCACAGCACGCACACGCTACATCGACATGCTGCTCGGCCTCGATTCAGTCTCCCCACTGCACAACCTGCTCTGTTCAGCATTCGTCTGGCTCCTACTTGCTGGCTACATTGTCTTCCCCGCGACATTTACCAAACTCCAACGCACCGACGCAAAGCCCGGGGACAATGGCTTCAGTGCCGCGGCTCTGAAAACCGTGCGCAACATTCCTCTGCTGTACGTCGCGGCCTTTGCGTGTGGCATTGGCGTCGCGGGGTGCTTGTGGCTGTGGTGGCAACATCGCAAGAACTACGTGTGGGTGATTCATAGGATTTTCCTGCCTGCGCTGCTGAATAGCATTGCGGGTCTTATTTCGACCATTGTGAATGTGTATTCTGCGCAGGACGGGCAGTATAGTGTTACTGCTCGTGTGACGATTGTGGTTACAGCGGCATGCAGTGTCGTTGCTGCTGCGCTGTTCTTGGTATACAACACCATCATGCTGGGCATCGTAAGAAGGAGACATGAAAGGGAGATTGCGGCCGTTGAAAAGGAACAGGCAAGACGTGATGGCAGTCGTGACGAAGCAGTTTGAAATTGGCCTTTTCTCTTTACTGCAAGATGCAGCAGTGCTAACATTGTTCCAACCCCATCTTATCTTAATAAAACAACCTCCCAAACCCCATATCCCTATGTAATAATGAAATGAAAAAAAAGGAGAACATCTTGCCTTAGCAGCCCAGACCCCATTCACAACTCATCCCTCCCCTCCCTCGCCTTAACCACCATCGCCTCAACCGTAAACCGCACCTCCTTGCCCCCCAAGCTCTCATGCCTAACCTTACCAACCACCTTCCCATCCCCAAGCTCATTACTATACCTTTCAAGCCCCTCAAACACACCCTCACACTCCTTCCCCTGCTCCTCCTCCACATCCTCCACCCAAAGCGGCAGCAAGGGATAAATCGCTCCCGGGGCAAAAAACACCAAATCATCCTGCACACTAAAATGGCGCTGCAGCGTTTCTTTCTTGAGCCACTCGCGCACTTTGTAAGGTACGTCGGTCATGTGCATGGCGATGAGCTCGCGGCCTACGCCGTGCACGTCGATGCCGTCCCAGGACCCCGCGTAGAGTTGTTTGTTGTAGAAGACTTTGAGTTGGGGGGCTTGCTCGGCGAGGTCTGGGTAGAGTTCGTTGAGTTTGTAGATTTTGGCGGTGTAGCTGGAGGTGGAGCGGCAGTGCTGCGTGTAGGGGGTGAGGCTCGTGTCGTTCCATTTTGCGGTCCACAGGGCGCCGACGGGGGTGGGTTCGTCGGCAGGTGGGGTGGAGGAATCTGAGGAGGCGGAGGTGGTGGCAGAGAGGAGGAGGGGGGAGAGGAGGGGGAGGAGGAAACGCATTTTTTTTCGATCTTTCCGTCGTTTGGATAGAGTTAAGGTGTTGCTTTTTTTCTTTCTCCTGGTGTTTTTCTGGGGAAAAAAGTGTATACAAATACTCCACGTCAACGAGAAACGGCTTCAAACTCTAAGTAAAAGATCGCGTTCAGATACGACTCGAAACTCTGCGGTCAAAAAAAGAGAGAGAAGAATTGTCAGTAACTTTCTTACTTTATCCAGGAGACTTTTCTCCAAACTCCGCGCCCATCTTATACGAATAAAAGATACTATACGTCCTCTGCAACAGTTAATGCCATTCTGTCCTCTTCTCGCGCACCATAATTAAGACCGAACAAAAAGTGCGTCCCATGACGTTTCGCGATTCCGCCTCACCATCCCGCTTTCCATATTAACCGGCAAGGATGCTCGCCGACGCCATCACCAGCGCGAATTAGATTAAAAGAACACGGTACACCAAGAAAACATGGCATGCGACGGTTTTTTCTCGGTACTTGCTTGGCCGAAGCCTGCGCGCACGTGTCTTGTGGACGTTGTGTGGTTCCGGGTTATTAGCTGTGGGTATTTGGGATGGGGATTGCGGTGGGGAGTGTTTTGCGGGGATGGGGGATGGAGGAGAGTCATGTGTGAGCGGCGGGGTCTTATTGCATGGCAGGCTAGAGCGGATTTGTCCGACTTCATATACTACATACGCCAGTCACAACAGGGTTTCGCTGGTCTGCATTCTAGTAAGCATTGTCGGGCAAAGACACAAGCATACGTAGTTAGATTATTGCAGTGAGGTCATATTTCTTTGCGCAGGGGAAATAGTCTATAAATCCTAGATATAGAGTGGAAATTATGATAATGCAAAAACCATCCCAAAGTCGTTGATCGTAAATGCCTGAGAGAAGAACCATGCATCAGTGGACGTAAGTGCTTGCTCTACACATACCTGAAATCCGTCATTGCCGTTCGTCAGCCTCTAAACTCCTCGTAATATGCCGCTGGTATCGTGATTCATTCATCATCAACACGTCGAGAAAGACCAAATTTCATCTTCCATCTCCAAAACACCCGCCTACGACTCTCCTCCATTCTCCAGCGCCTGCCTCCTCTTCTCCGCCAACTCCCTCCTCTTCCTCTGCTCGCTCCCTGCATGCGAAATCGCCATGACCATATTAAACGCAAACGTGCCGACGAAAATCACAACCACAAACGCCAAGATAACAAGCACACTAATCATGCTGAAGACGACAAACACAAACGCTGCTTGGACGAATGCTTGATCGTTTTCGAGCGAAACGGGCGATGTGGATGGAAGCGAGAAACTAACTTCCATGGCCGATAGCACGACGGAGAAGAAAACGAAGACGATAAGGACCCAGGAGAATTTCCGCTGGAAGAAGATGACGTAGCGGTTGTAGCCCCATCTATCCAAAAACTTCCCATTAGCAAAACCCTCTTCCACAAAGAATCAGAAACGGGAGGGGGGAAAGGGGAAATACATACAGATACCCCCTCACAAAATGCGTATGCGCATATCTTACCCGATACGTCGTATTGATCCTACCGAGCCTCAAATCCCCAAACTGATACCTCTTATTCACCTGATGCAGCGTGTCAATATCCACATGGGCGATGAAATCGCTAACAAAGGCCTTCCACCAATGCCAAGTTACAAACGTCGGAAGTAAGGAATTCTCATGCGCGATCTTGAGGTCAAGAGGTGTAGTAACTAGCCAGACGTAGCTAACGAGGAAACCGGCAGCGCTTTTCCAGAGCCAGCCTTGTTCGCGTTTGCCATCGTCAGAGGAGGAGGGGCAGGAATCGTGGGTGCAGATCCAGTCGGTCCAGAATTTGTGGCAGAGGATCCATTCAGGGAGGGGCTTGATGAGGAGTTTTGAGCTGAATTTTAGGAGGTGCAGGTCCATTTGTTGGGTCTGGATGACTTGCATGCCGAGCATTGTGTAGCGGTGCAGAGGACGGGCACGCATGGGACGGCCGGCCATCCAGAGGTGGCCATGAATGCGGTTTAGGCGAGCGAGGTCGAGATCAAAGGCGAGGAAAGCTGGGATTTCATACTCGGGCCTGATGATGTGGTCGCTTTTCCCGGTTATGGTAGGGAGGGAGTCAAGAGCTGATAAGGGCCGGTTGGTGGATGATTGGAGAAAAGATTGTGTGTTGTTGAGAGGAGTGGTTTCATTCTGACTCAAGGTCCCAGCTGTTGATTCAGTATTATCCGCATCTGCGTTGGAGTTTGGTGGAATGGGCTGTGGAGAGAAGGGAGGCTTGAGCATGTAGCTCTCGTGATTTGTTTGAATTGGCGTCTTTTCAGCCATATTTTCCTTTGGCAAGAACCAGGGAAAATCAGATAGAGCGGTGGACCATATATAAGGTTGTCGCGAGCTGCGAGTGTGGCAGTGTCACGATGCTCTTACACGTGCAAGCATACCAGGCACACGACGACATGGGATGGCGGGAGCTAAGGGGTATGCGGGCTGGGCGGGGGCCAAAAAGCGCCTGAGGCGGAGTCTTGGTGGCACAGTCGATACAACTACGCATATCGCAACGTGTGATTGGACAAGAACCTGTATGGACTCGGAGGGCTAAGCCACCTCATGGAGGAGGCTGGTGACCTTTGCATGGAGATGGTGTTGGCTATGAAAATGTCTCAATTCTGTTGAAACTTCAAACAATAATAATTATTCAGCCTCAGGAGTAACTAAGGCCACATAGGGATACCAACGCCTCCGTCTAATGCAGTTTTGGATATCAGTTTTTTTTAGTCCCATTTTGTCTCTCATCCGCATGTCATGTCTGTGTCGTAAGCCCACACTTATTTGCAGTAGTTTGCAGGGAAGCTGCCCTTCTGCCCATGAACCTCGCCCTCCCACCAGTCCTGTGAGCTCTGCGTCTTCTTGATGACTCTAATCCGGTCACCTTCCCTAAACGACAAATCACCAGGTGTAAGGCTATCGAAGTCGTACATGGCCGTCACGTACTCGGACTGGAAAGAGCCTATCTTCTTTGGCGGAGGTGGCGGCGGCTTCTTCTTTCCAGCCGCAGGATTCGGCGAGGTTGGGTATCCACCTGGAGTTGAGCCATTGGAAGCGGCTGACGGGATCTTATTGAAGTAACCATCACCATTGGTGCCATTCGAATACGAGGAAGCCTGGGATGTAGATGACAGACGCCGGCCGTACATGTCCCCGCCAGCGCTCAGATGGGGCGAGCCAGAGATTTTGGGTTTTGTAGCACTGAGCGAACTGTATGAAGGTTTGCTGGCTAGGCTGATGGGTGGAGGAGCGCCTTCCGATGTTGAAGACAGAGAAGGTGGGGGCCGCGCCGGTCTCCCGGCGCTGCTGATTGTAGGTATGCTGTCATTGCTACTAGCTCTCCGGCTGGGCAGCACCTTGTTCCTAATTCCCAGACCGGTCACAGTGTCTCCCTTGTCTGGCAATCGCATAGGCATGTGAACTGCTTTTCCTGACTTGAGCAAGCCAAAGTTTGTCTCCATCTCTGTGCGCAGTGGTGTAAAGCTTGCGTCCCATACGGGTATTACCTCTTCGGGCTCAGGCGGGGGGTCCGGGTAGCCTTGCTCGTTCGAGTATTGATGTAGTACAGTGTACAAGTTTCCAATCAGGTTATTTTGTAACACAATCTGGTTGGCGAGAAGGTGGGGTAGGATGGAAAAGGTGGCAGCATTGAGGCGCGGGAGACGCTCACGGAGATTCTCGTCAGCGAGGTGGTAGGCATGGGTAGAGCGCTCGAGGTCGACTTCGTGTTTAGCAAGCGCACTGTTCTCGCGCTCAGAACGTGTCTTTTTGTTCTGTAGGGTTTCGCAGCGGCTCTTGTAGCGTTCGTAATCGACCTGAGTAAAGAATGAGTGTGACGACGGACAAGCTGGTGCAAAACATGGCGAACCTTTGCGTCTTCGCGCTTCTTGATGGCCTTCTCCATGGGCTTCAAGGCATCACGGGCAAGCTTAGCAGGCACGACAAGTTTCCTGTCAATGTCCTTGACCTCTTCCATCATGTCCGTCTTGAGTTCGGAGAAGGCTTCATGGAGGCCGTGGACGCGCTCCAAGACATCAGCCGGAGTTTCGACATGGACATGTGTGCTGGAGCCGCCTTCGCCGCCGAGAGGCTTGAAGATGGTGTAGAGCTGCTCGACCGAGGACAGCTGGTGGTTGAGAATGTTTGTCCAGGCGTCTCTCCATTGCTTTGCGGAGGCTTCAAGCTAAAAAGGGGTTGTTAGTCGACTAGGACGTAGGCGATAGTAGACAGTAAAGTAACAGCGCGTTGTTTGTCAACGGCAAGGACAAAGCCAATGCCAGGGAGGGCATGTCTCGCGACGACCCCACATGTCCAGAGCAGATCATGGCTTGAGGCGACAAGCCACAATGGAACGCACCTTTTCCAACATGACCTTGGAGTCTTCAAAGTCCTTGAGCATGGCCTCGACGTCGGCCTCATTGGGCGTGCGCGTCAAGAAGCGGCCCGTGATTCTCTGCATGCGCTGCATCTTGAAGGAGTAGGGGGCAAGCAATTGCAGGCGAAGGTATTAGGTAGAGAAGAAGACAATGCTAACGCTGCAAGTAGCAGACACTGGCGTTAAGCAATGGGCGATGGGCAATTCGCAGATTGGCTAGCGGTGGCTGTGCCCGTGAGGCGGCGGATTGGGTTGGGCATGGATGAAGGAGAGGGAGAGCACAGGCGGCGGCCCCGCGAGTGGATTGCGTTGCTTTGCATGCCCTCAGCTCGTCAGCCCAGTCAGCGCCAGGCACCGCAGACGTGGCATGACTGAAGTGGAGAAAGACACAGCTCCTGACGTATCGCCGGGTGTCTCGGCGGTGAATGTACTCTACGACTATTCCGTCTACTTGCGTACGCACACACACACCCGGCACAGTAAGCCGCGCCAAGGAACGCACGTGATGACGCGGAAGAGTCTCGTAGCACGCGTCGCGCCTCCTTCACTCTGCCCACCAGCCCCGCGCCCGCACCCATGCATCCCACAAATCCGCCCACCACCCGTCTCCCCAGACTGCCCGTGCCATGACGGCCCCTCTGCGCAATACCCAGCACGCCTCCGCCATTGCTGCCATCCAGGCCTCCCAAAGCACCGCGCCCGTCGCCGAGTTCCGCTGTCTCTTCACCCACGATGTCCGCCGCAAGCAGAAGCGCTGGCAGGATGGCTTCCTCAAGTTCCACACCTTCAACAACCGTGTCATGGTCTACGACCAGGCCCGCAACTTTCTCGGCGACACCTACTACAAGGACAGCGATGAGCTGCACGAGGGCGACGAGCTGAACCTGAACAATGGCGCTCTTGTCGAGGTTTCAGAGCCGGTGGGTGTCACGCACACGGATCTGGCCGCTGTCCTGGGCAGGAAGGCCAAGGACCTGCCACCCGCTCTGAATCCGCCTTCCCAGACAAAGCCCTACCAACGCCCATTGTCAGTGGCCCCACCAACCGCGCAGAAGGCTGCCTCGCAACTGCGCCACAAATCCCTCAATACGCTGCTCGGGACGCCAAAGGGGCCCATTGGCAAGGCACAGCCCATAAAGTCACCATACGACGCTCGCAAGGAAAAGGAAAAGGAAAATGAGTTGGCTGGGGAGCGGGCTGCAAAGAGACAGAAGACGACTCAGGCGCCCGCAAGCTGGCGAGCGTCTAGTCCCGCACAGGAAGAGAATGTCGAGCCAAAAGAAGCATCGCCTAGACCAACAAAGGATGTAGCTGCACGCAAAGCTCGACAGCCAGCGAAATTCATACCCCCTACGGCTACCGTCATTACAATAGAAGACGAACCCGAGCCCGAGCCTCACCCGGCCATGTTCTCCGATATCACACTACCGGGTACGCCACCTCGAGTTACCGATAAGATAGAAGAGTCCAGGGCTGCTAAAACAATTCTACCTCCTCAACCTCCTGTACAGACTCCAAGAATTCCAAAGAGCAAGATGCCGTTACCTGGTGTACGGGCTCTGGAGACACCCAGGCAGCCAGCTCCACCTTCCTCGCCTCCAGTGAGCGCCTCAAATCGCTTGTCTAACATCGAGTTTGCATTGCAACCAGTTCAAGTACCACGCAAAGAACCGTCCCCACCACCACCGCCCTCATCGCCTCCGGCTCGCAAGGCCCGATGCCTTCGACTGTCCACTGGAGTAAAGCGTGGGAAGTTGTTGTGCCAGGCTCTACCAGCAGAAAATACAAAGGCCGATAGTGGGTCTAGAGTAACTGGCACCAAGGTCAGGCGGGCAGCTTCCCGTACAGCGGATGAGCAGTCATTGCCTTTCATTGCACAGGGAGACGATGATTCCATCTCAGCCAAAAGACCGCCAAAGAACAAGCGAATTCTGACAAATGTGGATCACGGCGCGACAAAGAGAGCAAGAGTCTCCAAGTCTCCATCCCTACCGTCGCCCAGTCTCCAGGAAGATCCAGAAATCATCCATGATCTTATGGATCAGCAGTTGTTAGTTGCTTCATCACCTATACGCCCTGGTTCAGCATCTTCACGTGCCGTCGATAGTATCTCGGAATCTAAACATACTGCAGACAAAACGGCCAGCAACATGACCGTTCAAACAAACACTCTTGAGCCTGTAGCTACTAAATCGAAAATATCATCCACTAATGAGACAACTGGAAAAAGACCTACGAAAAAGGCACAGAAGCCCAAAGTGGCACCAAAGGTTCCGTCTCCTGTACCACCGGACCCAGTGATCCCGGCATCGAGAGACGTGTCTCCAGCACATACGGAAGTTTCCGACGCACAATCACGAACCTCAGCAACATCTTCTCGCAAAGTACCGCTCTCCAAGGGTGGCATACTCAAGAAGACTGCTCCTCGTACCAAAAAGCCATCAGCTTTGACAAGTCCCACGCAAAACGCTCTGCCGCTACCAGCTCATGGTGAACCCGTGTTGCTCTCACCGCGCCCCTCACGAACCAACAAAAAAGCGCCTTTGATGAGTACCACTGAGCTCGCTGGACTCCTTCAAAAGCCCAAGAACCTCGCCAAAGTACTCGCAGATCCTATTGAGGATGGGGGAGAAACGAACCAAGCAGGCAAGTCGCCGAACCGTACCTTCCGACGTGTTCGAAGTGAGAACGATGCACCAATTCCTAGTATCTCGGAAGAATGGGAAAGGCTCAATCTACCTAAGTCTAGCAGCCCCACTACAGATACTGCCAATGAGCCCACAGTGACGAGTACAGTTGCCGTAGAGAAGAAAAAGAAAAAGGATAGCGGGCTAGGCGCACTTATCAAGAAAACAGATCCCCGACGTAAGTTCAAGAGAACGCAGAGTTTGCAAGTAGATACAAAGGTGCCGCCGCCAGCTGCTGAGGAAGAAGTCGAGTTGCCGAGCCCTGTTGTGGATTTGGATGTTGGACCCTGGAGCACAGAAGCAGGCGATCTTTTCGACTGGAGACCGCCGGAGAGGCATTGAAGAGTTGATATGAGGGCACGTAATTACGAATGTATGACGTTGATATCCTTGGCCAAAAATCAACCTGTTTTTTGACACGGCAACGGTTGTTGCCAAAGCCATGTTTCCGCACAGAACAGATTTGACCACAGGTGATGCAACACTTCAAACCTATGTCTGCATGTGAGAGTCCAAGAACTCCAGCATGGAAAGTTTGCCTTGTAGCCGTGTATTCGTCTTCAATATTCCACCGTGCTGAGATAGAATTCCAAATGGCTTTCATACATTGCACGCCATCACAATGCTTCGTCTTTGTTTGATTTTTAACAAAGTTGTGGTAAACACAACACCAAATCCGGCCATTAGCGACACAAAGACTTGTGTGAATGCACTGAACAAAGACCCAAAGCGCCACTTGTATCTTCAACAACCACGACTTGAGTGCCGATTTGAATCATCTCATGCCATCTACTTTACCAAAACAAAATTTTCTACACGCTGCTATGGCTGTAAACATTGAAGCACAATATGCTGCACAGCAAATCGACTTTGCCACACTAGAGCAGATTTACATTCCTAGAACACTGGAAGTAGGCTGGATCCACTCTATCCAAAGTGAAGGAGGTCATGGCGAGGACTTTCGTCTGTTTGTGATCGGTCACAAGCTCAAGCATTGGCAGCGAACAGGAAGTAAGTTCAATTACACACTTAGCGAAGCACATCGCTCACACACATACTTAGCTATACCGTCGGAAAAGAAGGTCATTCACGCATGGGGAAATACTGATGCCATCAGCCGAGAGCCATTTATTGTGATTGCAGAAAGCGAACCAGATCCACGTTTACACCAAACAAATTTCGAAAACCATGCAGCTCTGCTCACATATGCCGACAAACACGTCCGTCAGGAGGAGCATAATGACTTTAGAGCTTTTGTATATGGATGCCGGGTCACAGATATTCGACTACGAGCCGGTACGTTCTAGCAATCATCCACTTTCCCTGTTCCAACGCGGGTACTGACCTCAAAAACAGAATCACAAGCCCAAACCCTCATCAATAGATGGAAGGATAGAACTCCTGCTGAGCACACCCATTACATAACCCGTGGAAGACAATTCTACGAGAGACACGTCGTACAGTTCCCACATCTCCGTCCCGCAGGCGCCGGCGACCATCTGTACGCCAGGGACCCAATCCCAAAAGCCACAATGTCAGACATCGCCTTCGTAAACCTACACGACCCACGACCAGCTAACGAGCCCAAAAAACCCGCCGGCTCGCGCTGGGTCTTCGAGCGAACGCTCATGCAAGTGCCAGAGGCGACATTCGGTGACTACCAGACCCAGCGCATTGTGCATCTGTTCGTGCTCGTGTCTGCAGATCATATCATCTTAAAGGTAAGTACAATACACACAAGTTGCATGTGAAGTAGAAAAACAAGGACTGACAACACACACCAGCGAATGGTTGTCAAGATAACCGGCTCACTGACAACCCGCGACGTCGAGAAAAATCTCAACCGCGAATACGACAAGGCGCATAAGAAGCTCTCTGACGTACCTTGCCCGCATATCCTCAAAGCGTACGGGTCAGCTATTCGTCGAAGAACCAGCTCACCGCAGCTTGGCTATATCTTCATGGAGTACGCTGAGCATGGTGATCTGGGGGATTATCTGGCGAAACATGCGGTTGTGAATCCGGGGTGAGTTTCCCCCTTTTTTTTTCTCTCTTTCTCCTCTCTTTACCATCAATTGTTTATTGGATTATGCTAAATCTTCCAACAGTAAACAACTCCCCGAACCCTTCTTATGGCTCGTATTTCGCGCAATGGCTGAAGCCGTGTTCGTCATGGCGCTGGGAAGACCAGTGCCTAAGCACCTACCGTTGGATAGTTACGGGGAGGGCTTGAATCTGAAGCCTGTTGAAGGATGGAAGCCCATCATAAGTAAGTATCCACCCATTTATCTCCAGTCGATTTCCCTCATATGCGAAGACGTAGCACTAATCTCTCATCCTCGCTACTGCTAGACCCAGATATCAAAACCTACAACATAGTCTTCGCAGCACCACAGCCAGACTACTACCCTGCCTATCCAACCCCCAAAATGATTGATTTCGGCCTCTGTTTCGACGACGACTACTTCTTTGAGAACCCACAGTACAAGGCGCTCGGCGTAGGTACTAACGGGTTTGGTCCACCGGTAAGTTCTCCACCCACACATGTAATAACCTCACAGCTAACGCAACCCAAGGAACACGACTACAAAAACTTCCCAGACTACCGCAACCAACCCATCGACATCGCCTCTGAAATCTTCAACGTCGGCCTCATCATGCTCAACATGATGGAACCCTGGGTCTCGCGCGGCATGACCAGCACCGAGCACTCCCAACTCGGCTTCGAGCACCATGAAAACTATTCCTACAGCTACTCCAGCCGCCTCGAAGAGTTGGTGTTCCGCTGCTTGGAATTTCCCCGGCGCAAGCGACCCGCGCTCACCGAGGTGCTGTACTTCACGCGTGTGGGGCTGAGGGAGTGGGAGAATGCATATGGGAGTGTTAGTAAGACTAAGGAGAATTTGCTGGGGTTTGCGAAAGTGGAGGTGGATGGGGTGGAGGAGGAGGTCGCGGTGGGGAAGGTGGCGCCGAGACGGTGGAAGGGGATGAGGGAGAGGAGGGAGAAGGTGGCGGGGCAGGGGTGTGTGTTGATGAGGAAGGCGGAGGAGGCGGGGGTTTTGGAGGGTGAGAGGGCGGCGAAGAGAGTGCGGTTTGTGTCGGGGGCTTGATGGACTCAATGTCAAGTGAGATGATGTGTTGGGTACTTGCTAATTGCTAATGTACTGTACCTTAGAGTTGTGATGACATGGCTAGTCGGTCATTTAGCTCTTTTACTTGCGATATCATACAGCAACGTTTGTTTTTTGACAGCAAAAGTCAGTTTAGAGTTTTTTTCTTGGTTGCGGAGCACTGGACGGGACGCCTTTTTTTTTGCTTGTTATTGAGCAATTGTCCGATACTACTCGGATCTAATAAGAAAGCGGACATATAACTAGATAAAATCGATAAATGTCTCCACAGACCCACCCCCAAGCGTGCGATAAGCGAGCGCCTTTTTAAGGACAGGGAACATCACGGTATATCCCGAATTGTGTAAAGGGAAAGTCTATAATATTCTTGAAATATGCACATGTTGGAAATGTGTATGTAAAGATTAATGTATTAGTAGCGATGGTAAGGGGGTGTGAGCTTTTATCAACGAACGACTATCTTTACTATCTAAGCCTTGGAGTTCTTAGCATCCGCAATGATGACATCCGAAGCCTTCTCCGAGATCATGTAAATGGAGATGACAGGGAAGGTACCAGGGATCTTGGGGAAAATAGAGGCATCAACGACACGGAGACTCTCGATACCGCGAACCTTGAAGTTGGAGTCGAGGACAGCCATCTCGTCACCATCGGAACCAATGGGGCATGTACAAGAGGCATGGTGGCCCCAGGCCTGGTACTTGGCGAACTCCTTCAACTCATCGTCGGTCTGAACGGATGGGCCGGGCCAGACTTCCTCGAACTTACCGTCGAGAGGGATGAGGCTCTTGAAGACGTTGCGACTGTACTTCATTCCCTCGACAACGGCTTGGAGGTCCTCGTCACCGCCAACAGCAAAGTTGCGCTTGCGGATCTCGGGAACGTCCTGAGGATCAGCGCTGCGCAGAGTGACGGTACCAGCATTGTTGCGAGACTCGGCCTTGAGAGTGAGCCAGGTCCAGTGGTCCTGACCCTTGGTGGCGTTCTTGAAGAAGTCGGGGTAATAGCCGTTGAAATAAGCAGGCCAGCCAGCAACGAGCATATCGGCGTTGCCATGGATGGAGCCACTGGACCTCAGGGTAATGGCCAAAGCAACACCGTTGGTAGCGTAGACACCCTTTCCGATACCCAGAGGAAGGTTTTCCCACTTCTCAAGGCACTTGTCGTAGCCCTGGAGGAAAGTGCAGCCGTTGAGGAGAGAGATCTTGGTTGGGGCCTGGCCGGTGACGGGGACTTCGTAGCGATCCTGGAGGTTGGTACCTACACCTGGAAGATCCTTGACGACCTCGATTCCAAACTTCTCGAGCTCTTCCCTGGGTCCAACACCAGAAAGCTTCAAGAGCTGGGGGGTGTTGAAAGCGCCAGCAGAGATGATGACCTCTCGGGTAGCAGTGACAGCGCCCTTGGTGCCCTTGCCAGTAGCACGTCCAGACTGACGTCTAGGATCTGCGCCGTAGAGGGACCTTCCAGTCAAAAAGTTGACACCAGTAGCCTTGGGCTTGCCATCGGCGGTTTGGTTGAACCTGATGCTGGTGACAAGAGTATTGAGCTGAATGTCGAGATGGTACTTGCGGCTGCCGTCGGAGTTCTTCGCCTCGAGGACCTGGCGGAGGAAGTCGACTGGTCCGGCACGCTTGTAGCTAGGAATTTTCATGGTCAGAGGAACCTGCCACAAGCCCTCTTGCGAATCGCGGTTGGGGCTGGGGTTGTTGGGGTCACGAAGCAGCACCTGAGTCAAGCCAGTAACGGTAGTCAAGAGCGACGAAAGAAGGGACTTTCCCAAGCCGGTAGCGGCGGCCAAGACAAGAGAGACGACCTTGAGATCTTGGGCAATCAACGTCAAGTCGGTCAGTGAGGTCTCGAGCCAGCCAGTGAATCCGTGGCCAACAATGCTGCTAGGCAGGTAGCGTGACCTCTCGAGACGGACAAAGTAATTACGCATCTTCTCTGGGTCCCAGGAATCATCGCCAGTGAGTTCTTGGATGTTCCTCCAATCACTTTTGTACGGATACATGGCAATAAGGGCATTGTGTGCTGTACAACCGCCCAGGGATCCGACACGGGGGTATAAAATGCCCAGTGGCTTCGCACCAGCAGGGGGGGTAGCGCCGGTGTAACGAGAACCATCAGGAAGTTCGTAGGTGAGCTTGGTGTCCCTCCTCATCTCTTCCTCGTCATCAAAGTGCTTGACAAAATAGTCCCACCTCATAGGCTCATACTCGGTTGCAACAGCATGCAATGCTGGGACATTGTACTCCGTCGAGTTCGTTTGGTCGTCTCCAGCGTCTAGCAAAAGGACCTTGTGGCCAGCAAGAGCCAGCCTAGCCGCGAGGGGTGAACCACCAGCACCAGAGCCAACAATGACATATTCATAGTCTTGTAGGGTAGTGGTGTCGGTAATGTTGGTAGCACGCTTTACGTTGGCGCCGCCATAAGGGGTGTGCTGGGCACCATCGCTGTTGTTGTAGTGAGCACATGTGACTAAGTCATGTGTGGGTATAAGGATAGGGAAGCATACATGATACGAGCACCCGCAAAGGAAGTGATTAATGAAAGGACGGTAAGAGCCTTGATGACAATCATGGTTATAGTACCTTATGTGCAAAATTAAGTAAAAAGAATGACTGGGGGAAAAAAGAAGGTTGATATGCACGCCACAGTGGCAAAGAAAGTGTGTAGGGAAGTGAGAAAAAGGCAAGTCGTCCTCACGATTTATCCTAGCATGCGGTTCACCTGACGCAGCCACTTCGTCCTGCCGGCAGAGAAAGTCGTCCGCACCGTGATTGGGATCACCGACTAACTATCCCCTTCTGCGCCCAAGATTTGCTAAAAAGACGGTCTCTAGCCAAACATGTCGACCTTCGCTTTTCCAAACCTAGTAAGAAGGGTCAATCTCGCAGTAGCGCAATCCAGAGGCATCCGTGGGATGCCCCACGCTTCGTGGTTGCAGCACTAGTGGCAGCCCTGTCTGCGGTGCCACGAGTCAGTCTGGCCAATTCATTCACACAAAGGGAAATGGTCGTTGATGCTAGGCTGCATTTCCTCTAGGCAGGAGAGTCGAGGGACCGCGCGTCAAACGTGCTAGAATTCGGGCCGCCCAAGACGTTGGACGAAACCTTGAGGGGGCCGTCCCGATGGCCATGACTCGACGCTCTTCTTCCCAGACCAGTGCCTCCACCGACGCGATAGGGTTTCTTTCCTCCCAAATGTCAAGAATCGGAGACGGGATACAATCTCGCGATGCTGCAACTTGTGGCAGTGCCAATCAGAGAAGCTTAAGGAAATCCTGCCGCTAGGGGTTGACTGGACATGTGCCGTTCACGCGCGTATGTAAGCAGCCGCCGCGCTAATTGGCTGGGAGGTGTGCCGCAGAGTGGGCCTCTCCTATGCTCATCATCACGCCCAGGTCCCAGCACAACCACAAAGGGCCCATCAACGAGTTCTCCACGACGGATTCCACATGGGTGATGGGGTATACCTACGCAAGCTTCATGCCTGCACCCACTGCACCCACCTTTCATGTCGGCTCATATCTACCGACGAGCTAACCGTCGGTACGGGTATTACTGGTAAAAAATGCTCCTAGCGGACGTTTTTCAGAGGGGACTAGCTTTCGGGGAAGAAATGCTCAAGGGCCCGTCGTATGCAGGAAGGCTTAGGATTGGCATTCTAAGTACCCCGGCGATGGGAAAAACTGCGCACAGGTGGTTGTGCAGCTTGTTTCGCAGTCTTGATGTTATTCTCGATGCGACGCTACTATCACTCCGACCCATTGCTTTGGGTTGTCTTCGTCACCCTGGCTGTGGACATTTTATGCGGATCCATGACATCGGAGAATTGTCTCTTGGCTGTCGAGCTCATGAACTGATCATGTACGGCACTTGCCGGGCCTTTTTCACGTCCAACAACTTCTCAGCAAGTCAACCGGACAAGGCTCACTGCAGATTTATATTCGTACATGTACCTACCTCCGGGACCCTGATCATCAGCGTGGCTTCCGACACTACGCCAATCATCTTTTTTTCTCTTTGCACCAATAATACTTTTTCTTGCTTTGCATTTTGGCAAGGCACACCTTCCACCTCGCCATGAAGTTTGGAAACATTCTGCTAGGGCTTGCAGCTTTCGCAGCTGGCGTCCAAGCACAAAACCCACTGGCGACTCTGGCAGAAAGTATGCCTAAGTGTGCGGTATGTTCATCCTGATGTCATATGATTAGTTCTCGCGTCTAACACACGAGTGTAGTTGGCTTGTTTTATCGAGGTCATCCCCACATCATCCTGCGCGACAGATCTCACTTCGGCGTGCTTATGCACAAATAAGGCTCTCAATGCTGCTGTTGGTCTATGTGCCGCGAAAACATGTACCAAATACGAACTTCTGCGTAAGATGACCCAGTCATTGACAATTGACGCGTTCGGACACTGACAGTAGTGATAGAAACAAAGAATGTCAGCAGCAAAGGCTGTGGCGTCCCTGAACGCTACAACGGCAAGAGATTCATCGTCGGTGGCCTTGTCGGATGTGGAATCGCTATAGTATCCTACATTCTCAGAATGGCGGCCAGTATCGGTAAAGGTGGTCGTCAGGTGTCATGGGACGATGCCACCATGGCCGTTGTGCTTGCGCTCGCAATTCCTCCTACCGTGTTTATCAAAAACTGTAAGAACTCGGTTTTTCTCTACAAGCCAAGCAAACTTGCTAACATTTTTCTCCAGTGGTAGATAACGGTCTTGGTCGAGATATCTGGACGTTGAAGGATTACCAAATCACCAATGTCCTCAGATACTACTTCTACGGAGAGATTTTTTACGTGACAGCTCTTGGTATTTCCAAGATCTCCATTCTCTTCTTCTACCTGCGCGTCTTTCCAGATAAAAAGTTCAAGATGATCGTCTACAGTGTCATGGGTCTGTCGGCTGCATATACCGTTGCTTTCTTCTTCGCTACTCTCTTCCAATGTACGCCTATCAGCATGGCCTGGACACAGTGGGATGGACTACACAAAGGTACATGCAACGACATCCATCTTCAGGGTTGGATTGCAGCTGCCATCAACATCCTGTTGGATGCAATCGTCATGGCTCTCCCAATGAAGCATTTGGCTGGACTGAACATGGGCCTTAAGAAAAAGCTCATGGTCATGAGCATGTTTGGCGTTGGTATCTTCGTCATTGTGGTCTCCGCTGTCCGCTTGTACTCGCTTATCCATTTCGCCAACACACAAAACATTACCTGGAACTACGTCGACGCTGGACTCTGGAGTTTGATTGAGATTGATGTGTCTATTGTCTGTGGATGCATGCCTGCCCATCGATTCCTGATTGGCAAGCTATGGCCAAAGATGAAGACAACCGTCAAGGCAAGCAAGAACTCGACAGACAAGAGCGGCGGTTCCCACGCAACTTCTTCCACTACCCCCAGCAAATTGGGCAGGGTCTCAATAAAGGGGATTACGAAAGATGACAATTTTATTCCGCTGTCTGATATTGACAGCAGCGATCGCGCACATCTCACCAAGGAAGCCCAACCACATTCCCGCAAAGAGTCCAACACTTGGATCACACAAACGCACGAGGTCGATGTTGATCATAACAGTACCTCGCATCCTAATGACCGCCCACAGGATTGGAACTGGCCAATGACCGGAAAGGAGCATGTTTGAGTTAGTTTTGTTGCAATACCATGGCGCATGTTCAGAAGCGGAAAAGGCTCCGGTTAGCCATGTATGGCGTTTGGGATCTTGGAATTCTTAGAATCACATGGGCGGCCATATCTGTTTTCTTTTTTTGTTAGAAAAAGCATCATATACCTATTCTACGTTACACTCATGGCTATTAGTTAATACATACACGAATTAAGCAATTCTATTCTATTCTACTAGACACACATACATGTCTTTTGCGTACCTCACTCACTCAGACGCGTCATCCACCCTTACCATGTAGCAATGTCCTCAACAGATACAAGAACAATGTCCAAGTCGCCGACCATGACTGTGGCATGACAAAGCGAGGGGTCGAGAATTGCCGTCTTACTCTCGCGCCTAACTCGGATGTGCGTGATAGCAAGGCGGCGCAGACACGGGTGATAGTGCGTCACCAAGCTACCGTGCCAGCCCAGGAAGCAAGACTGACTAAGAACCTTGTCTGTATACCACCACCCCCCCCCCATTTTACAAAAACTCCTACTTGCAGCTGGGGAATAGGAATGTAACCCGGTTCAGGGACATCCCCGGCTTCCAGGTACCAGCCTGTTAGTGGATCTTCGCCTGAGTTTCCAAGTCGGTGTGCGTCATCGTGAGATATCCCACAGCGCAGACCAAGGGGGTACAAAGGGATACACTCACCCCCCTTTGCCAGTTCCGCTTTTGTAACTTGCAAATCCCTATCGTGCGTATCAGTTCCAGATTTGAAATTGTGGATACGGGAGTTTTACTAGTCCTTTTTTTTTTCTCATGTCCACTGCGGTCGGTGCTTCCAGAAGGCGTTGGGTGCTCGTATTCTGCCCCAGATGTTGCTTGGCATATGGGTCAGTGCCTTGAGGCCTCCTCTCCTGGAATTACTCTTTTTGTGGTAGCAACAAGACTGATCTGTTTCAGTTTGTACCCGAGCGTAGGGACAGGCGGCTGACCGGGTCTAAACGCCGAATCGGGTTTGACAGCACGGGTTTGGTGGGGCTGACTAGCTGTCGTTAAACGGGCCGTTTAATTGATGCTTGCACTTTTTTGGTAGGCTACCACTGTCGATCTTTCTCTACACGTTTCTTGCAAGGAAATCAGAAAATTGGTTCCGTCTTACGAACATGCAATTCGAGCCGAAACCGTAGATATTGCTCTGTTTCACGGCGGCAGATGTTGATCTTTCTTGCTTTCAGAAAACACCCACAAGCTATATCCCAAAAGGAAACGGTCCGAGAACCCAAAGGTATCCTCTTCGTGCATAAGACTACTCAACGGTTTCCCCACAGTCTTGGGACTTGTGGAAATGAGGATTCGCCCCCATTCATTTCCTGCCCAGCCATGCGATGTACTGCTTTGGTCGCAAGGTCACACCGACACACCGAGCCCGCTGACAAGATACTGAGTAGGTACCTTGCGGATTTTATGTATCCGGATCCCGCCGCTCGCATAACGCCCCACAGATCTTTCCCCACCGGGCACCCTTGGGGACTGACGTTGAATCACTAATTGCCCATTGCCTACTGGCTAATAGCGACTGATTTTCAATCATTCATCTCAGATTAATTCTAAATTCCCAAACACCCGTTCAAGTGATTTTTTTTCTTTATCAACTTTTAGTCGCTCATTATGAAACTCTCAACTGCTCTTCTCACTCTTTCGCTGGGGCAAAGTGTCGTTAACGCTTTTCCTTCTCTTGACCACCGCCGCCTGCATGGCCTAACGCCGGAGAAGCTAAATGCAGCAATCCGGTCGGTAGAAGACTACCAAAAGGAGAAAAGGTTCATCATTGACATCACCAAACCCATTGATGTTTCTGGAAGACATGCATTTCAGCCTCCCAAGTCCACCGACCAGCGCGGACCTTGCCCTGGACTGAACGCCCTGGCAAACCATGGCTACATTTCTCGCACTGGTATCACTAGTTTCGCAGAAGTCGTTACCGCCATCAACCAAGGTCTGTTTCGCCAATCGCATATAACTCGGGGATGGAATAATTTTCTAACCTTTTGATATTATAGTCATGGGTATGGGTTTAGAACTCTCTCTCATTCTTGGTATCATGGGAACTGTTTGGACCGGCAACCCACTGTCGCTAAATCCTGGTTTCTCCATCGGAGGTCCACCCACTGGACTCGTGGGGCAAAACCTATTGGGCAACCTAATTGGACTTTTGGGTATGTCATCGTATCTTCAAACTACAATGTAAAACAACAATCACTCATGCTCTTGGCGTTACTAGGCAAGCCTCGAGGTCTTTCGGGTTCCCATAACTGGCTCGAGTCGGACTCGTCGCTCACACGCAATGATCTCTATGTCACGGGCGATGCCGCGACCATGAACATGACCTTGTTCATGGACTTCCACGACCGTGCTGACAAAAATGGTGTGCTCTCCATGGATCTACTCGCCAATCAAGCTGCTCGTCGCTGGGTGCAAAGCGTCCAAACCAACCCAAACTTCTACTATGGTCCTGTCAGTGGCATGGTCAGTCGCAACGCCGGTTACTTCTTCCTTGGCCGCCTCCTATCCAACCACACAGCCGAGCATCCCGATGGCATTTTGACCCAAGAGGTTTTTCGAAGCTTCTTTGGTGTTTTCAAGAAGGACAATGGAACTTTTGAATACCGCAAGGGACACGAGACCATTCCCAACAACTGGTACCGCAGGACAATCGAATATGGTTTGGTCCCACTTAACTTGGACATTGTCAGCTGGGTCTTGAAATACCCCGTTCTTGGCAGGTACGTGCACATGATATTCCGCTCTGCAAGTCTACTCATCAGTACCTAACACTTGGCTGCAGCATTGGCGGTAATACTGGCAAGGTGAATTCATTCACTGGCGTCGATCTCGGTGACATTTCCAGCGGCGTGGTCAACCTCACGACATTATTGGAGAACAACAACCTCCTCTGCTTCGTATTCGAGGTGCTCAAGACCTTTTTACCTAATTCGCTCTCTGGACTCCTCTCGACGCTCGATGTTCCGATTAGGCTAGTGACCGACACGCTTGCACAACCACTATTGAGTTTGTCCTGTCCCGCCTGGAAGGATCTGACTGAGGGCGGTGAGCCGCTTTGGGATGCTCTGCAAAAGCAGTTCCCGGGAGCAACTCAAGCTGGATCCAGCCTTTAGATCAGCATGACAAGGTGAAAAACCTAGATGGCCGAGTGCAAACTACCCCATGTCTAATTATTAATCTACGTTAATACTATTGTACAACCACACCAAAATTCATCCAATCCAGTTGAATCTCTTTCAATATTTCCCAGTCTCCACTCGTATGCAGCCCAAGTTGTCCCCGCCAGTATGTACGCCAAGTCACCCCAAAGCGCAGATCTTCCACCAAAAAAACCACGGCACATGATTGCCGCTCCCATCAAACTTTATTGAAAATACTAAGTACGTAGTACAACATTCAACCCCCCTTCTTACCACGTTCCCATCCCCCCCCAATCCCAGCCGACGACCACAAAGTACCCCCCTCATTATCTACTGCAAAACATAGAACCCACGGTGCAGATCCCCTGCTTTCACTTACTCTGCGGGGTCTTGTTCCCGCGCTCACGTCAGTCGAACCGTGTTGCCTAGCCACAGCTAGCTACATAAGCTCCCTATCGTGTTTGGGAGAAAAGCAAAAAGGATGAATCCCGGGTAATCCGGTTTGTGCCGAACCGCGTTTGTGGGGCGGCTTTTGACTTTTGTAGCGTGTAACAGTGATGAGGCTTTTGGCAAGGTACATGGGGAGGGCGTATGTTCGGTGTACGACTGTAAGTATATGGCGCAAGCGGTGCGTATACGGTGGAGGTGAGATGGAGAGAACGGGACAAGACGTGAAGAAGGCTTGATTGCATGAATGATGACTGTGTAGTTGAGTGTGGAGTATCAGCCGCTGACGTATTGCTGGAAATACGCGCATCGATCGGAGGCGAGCTTGTTTGGGAATCCGAGCTTGTTCTCTTCTCCGACTTTGCTTTGTTATGAGTGGAAGTGGTGGTGTGGAGGTTTGTTTACTGGCTCATCTACAAGCAGACTTTTGCAATGAGAAATTAGAATAACGATGCAAGTGTGTTGTGACGGTGCTTCCATTAACTAACAGATCTTTTGATGAAAGGAGATACACTTGATCATATGATTGAGCCTGTACCGTGCTGACAGTGCTTCAGGAGAGTCCATTGAGCTGCCTTGCACGAGACTTGAGTTCTCAGTGTTGCAGGACATAATTCTCTTAAGACAGCTCTTCATTTTGGCAGGAATGCTCTGTATTCTTGTGTTTACCTCTACAAGTTCTTATCATAGTTTGCTTGTGGGTGTCCATTGTGTTCTTTAAGACAGAAACTATATTGCACAGAAGTGCTTCTCACTTTTCTCTCACTCCTTCCTCAAGGAGAGGTGTAAGGATATGTATATACCTCCTCTGACTGCCCTATTTCTTCGTTCCCGGCAGTGGTGACAGATCTATCATATGAGCCGGTTCGGGTAATCTTGAAGTTTTGCAGTGTTGTCATAAGGCCCTTGAAATTGCTTGCTTTGCCTCCTGGATCTGCACAGCAGAGAATGGAGAAACACGCACTGTTTGTCATGTAATAGTATCTCATAATGCTATTCAGGTCCATGGGCTTAATTAAATTCAGTGATCTGCGGGTGGTTATGTCTACATTTATAAATATTTGATCTTACTTGTATCTTTATATCTCTCCATTGCCCCATTTATTGCATATAGAGGTTTCCGCCACAGAGTTTTTCAAGATTTATGTGTCCCTTCAGATACAACAGCTACTTAGACAGCGGGGTAGCTATAGCAAGACACTGCTGTTTCTAGGAAATGTCAACTCTATTGCTTGGATCATTTCGACTTGATTTGCGATTGATGCATTATCTTAATGTTAACTTGAAACAATAGCAGTTCATAATTTGGTATACCAGTATCTGGTGCATGATCTCTACAGATAGGCAAACTAGGCGGTGTCTTGCCACTGTCAATCCTGGGCTTGGACCGTCCACATGTTCCAAGGAATATTTTGGGATGGGACTTGAAGCCAACGACAACAACAATCTTCTTTTTGGTCTTGCTTGTATCTATACATTTAGTATCTCGTACACTATCTTATCCTGTCTTGCATCCCCCTCTCTCTAAAACAGAGGAGCTCACCTCATTTCGAATCCATTCTTCATACAATCTTAGCGATGAAAAATAAACACGAATCGCCCACTCCGTGAAATTCTGGGGCCCCATCTCAACATATACAACCAATTGTCTCCTTTGTAACAAGACCCTACACTCACTAATAAACCATTCTAACCACCAACTACTGTGGCTGCTAGCCAACCCAACTAATCCGCTCGCTCCAGCTACCCACCGCCATAACTACCGAACACTCCAGTCGCCGATTGCCATGCATCCAAGCTGCTCTAAATATTAAGCTAGAACAATCACTATCCCAACATAGAGCCTCATTAATCCAGCTCAGACCTAGAAACACGATCCCCATCATTACTAGCACATCTCTGAAAACTCGAAATCGGGTTAGGGTGTGGTACACTATTATTTTCTCAGATAATCAATCCTATACGCTATATAGTAAATAGAGATAAAAATAAACAAGTCAGTTATTTATACAGGAAACACTTACTTGAACTACTTTCACGATATTGCAGCTGATGGGGTGAAGAAAACGTAACCAAGTGATTTTTTTGAAAAAAATAAAATCCATAGAGCTATTAGTTTCTGCCGTGGAATTATTGCTTCTAGAATGCTAGTACCCGGAACCCGTATCCGTTTTACACACAATACACTTCGATATCCATCGTCCATCAGATGCCCACACCTACTTCACATAAATCCACCATTCAACATCCCTTTCAAATCCTCGCAGTACTTTTAGCTTATCTTCCACTACTGTCACTCTACACGGAGAAACGAGATAGACATGGTTTCTTTATTTTTGCTTTGATGGTAACAAACAGTCTACAACACTATGCTATCCAAAATTACTCAACACCGACAAATGAAGTCGGTCACATACCTGCGTGTAAAAATGGCTTACAACATAACCCACTCATCTATCCAACTATCGTACAAAAAACCAAAAAAAACGCCATAAAGATGCAAACAGTATTTACCCCAACATAAAAGTCCGAGTAAGTTGACACCTGATTAAACCCTACTCACTCCCATAACCCCCCTCAACCCCACACTTGACCTGTACAATCTCCGGCTTCCCCTCCCCATCCACCACAAGCGCCGTAAGCTTGCCGCCACTAACACACCCGGTATCGAGGCCAAACGAGTACTCATGGACATTAAGTCCCTTCTTCCTATTATGGCCATAAACCGCCGTGGTACGTTCTTTAGCCTTTAGTTTCTGCTGGCGATGGTTCCAGAATTTTTCCCAGGGGGTGCCATTGTGCTTGGAGGATGGAATTCTCGTTTTGAGGTCGATGCTGCGCATGTTCATGACGTGGAAGGGGTCTTGATGCTCGAGCGGGATGTCGGGGACGAGGCCCGCGTGCACGGTGACGAGGGAGCCGAGGGTGGGTACGGTGCCGACGCGGAGGATAACGGGACACTGGCGGAGGTAGTCGATGTCTTTTTTGGAGAATTGCTTTGCGAGTTTACGCAGCTTGGCGTTACCCTGGGAGGCGGTGGGTGCGCCGACAAAGTCGAGTTTTGACGAGTCGTCCGAGTCGGATGTGGGCATGACGAGGACGTGGCGGTCTTGGGCTTCGGCAATGGAGAGGAGCAGTTTGTCTTCCCAGTTTCCGCGTACGCATGAGGCGCCGTACTTGCGGGCGAGTTTGATGACGCCGGCAGAGTCTGGGCCCTTTGCGATCATGTCGCCCGTCATGACGATGTGGTCGCGCGACTGGTCAAAGGCGACCTTGTTGAGGAGATGCTCGAGCTCGGCGCGGCAGCCGTGGACATCGCCGATGAAGATGAGGCGCTTATTCTCCTTGGGCAAATGCTGCTCGTCCATGTCCGTAACCTGGATCATGCCCTTGAACTCGGGGCGCACCTGGCTGCCGTAGCTCATGGTTGGCGCGTGGTCCATCAGATGCAGTTCCTGGACAAATGCAGCGCGACGCGGGCCAAAGTATGTCCACCAACTGGCAATGGCCAGGAAAAAGACGAAAATATATGCGGCACAGTGGCGCTTGATTCTCCGGGGGATGCGATCGGTTGTGCGGAGGATGGCGGCCTGGACCTTCGGTGGGAGGAAGAAGTCGTCTTCGCGTTGGTAGAATCCGTCTTCCTCGTCTGATACATCGAGGTCTTCACGATAGTCTGGTATTTGCTCGATGAGGGGCCGTGGCCGGGTGGGCGGGTATGCATGTAGGTTGTGGTCGCGGTACGTCATAGGGCCGGTGGGTGTGCGACGTGTCGCTGTATACGTCTGGTAATGTTCTTTCTTGATACGTCGTTCACGGCGTTACGCGACACAGTGGATCACGACACTGTTATATGCAAGAGACGGCGCCTGCGCTGTGTTGCTTGTCTTGTAGTGCGTGTGTGTTGGTGGTGGAAGCAAAGCCAATGAATGGTTTGCACCTCGGATTCGCGGTTCTAAATTCTTCACCGCTTGTACCCCCGAGCCAATGTAGTGGTATGTAAGTGAGTGGCGACAGTGCTCGAGCGAACAAGAGAATAGTGGCCAGATGCGCCAGGGGCAGTGTGGCAGACTCCGTCATGTTGGACGCGGAAAGCCTCACAATAAGACCGCCCCTACTGTTTCGCGTCGTCGCAGCTTGCTGCGCCCAGTACTATTCTCCATTGGCAATCGGCCAATTCCTGGGCCACCCCTCCGAGGAAACAAACCCGTCCAATCCATACATATTTGGGACTTCGATACATAATCGAAATTCTCAGAGATGCTGAAAATTTATCGATTTTTTTTTCATATTTTTTCCCTCTCATATACAACTTAGCCCTATCAAACATTTCCCTCCCATCTTGACAACCACCATCCGTCCCATACCCCCTCTACTCCACCCGCAACACTGCGCCTAGAAAAGCCCTAGTTCTTACAGCACGCTTTACAAGAGCCCTGTAGGTTCAAAGTTAGCGTGCGAACCTCTACCCGCAATGCCGTCTCATCTCCCATGCCCGATCTCACATATGCCTTCTTCTTTTCCCTACGAAATACTACTTACATAGATCTGTTCAGACCTTCCAGGCCCACACTTGAAGGGCAGAGAGATGCTGGCGTGATAGCATGTCCCACATCCTTCCGGCGATGGTACGGGTATTTGTCTCGAGTCGAGTACAGCAGGCTGTGCTGGGTGCGCAGAGACGAGAGCAGCAAGTGCTGTGATTGTAACCAGGGCAAAGGTCTTCATCGTGTCTAAAGGAGTAGTTGTAGTATAGGAACGAAGCTCTAAAAGCAAGCGCTTTATTGGAATTGCCAGACCCGTTAGTTGATCTTTTGGTGTCTATCCAGACCTCTATTTCTTCGTCTTCACTATAGCGTGGCGCCTCAATACAGGGACAAGAGATTAATACACAAGACTTTTATAAACATGTTACAGTGTATAGGTCGTATTCATGTAATGCCCTAGTCTTGGACATCTACTTCCTTACCTAGTGCTGATACTTGGTTCCACAACCGTTGTTAGAGCCTTCCAACCCAATACTCATAGCTAACCAAAGATGTACACCAAATCTACATCTACATTGCTTTATTCTTTCTAGTGCAAAATCCTAGAAATGGACCGGCTATGGTTGTATTGGTAAAATCATTAGTGATGTTTCCAATGCAGTTTAGCGCCTACTTCCGCACCTTGACAATCACTATAACATCGGTCATTCTCATGCCAACAACAGCCTTGTCCATCACATACCCTTACCATCCCACTCCAATCAAGCCCCATTTCCTTCATAATGTTGCGCTCGAAAAAGTCCGAGTCACTTCGCATCGTCGTGCTTGGCCATTCGCAGGTGGGCAAGACATGTTTCGTCGACATGGTAAACCATCACCCTTTTCTTGTCCAACACCACAGCACGTGACCTATTGCCCGCGCAACCTTCTTCTCCCTCTCTCGATGATTGTTTTTTTTTGATTTGTCCATACCAGTTCCTCGAAGGCACACATTTCATCTCCCACTCCGCTATCTCGTCCATGCCCTTATCCCGGCGCATCTCGCACTCGGGTGCTTCCTTCACCCTCTCTTTTATAGACTTGGATCTCACAGGACCCATCGCATCCTCGTACCGCACGATAGTCGATGAATATCTCCGCCTCGCAGACGGTATAGTCCTGCTATACGACATTACTTGCAGCTTGTCTTTTGCCAGCGTAACCCATGAGTTCTATGTTCATGCTTGGACATGTCGAGACGATATTAGTACTAAAGAGGTAAATGGTCATGTGACTAAAAAGCGCTTTGGATGCGTGCTTGTTGGCAACAAGCGCGACGTAATCGTTGGTGAGGATGCATCGAAACGTCAAGTGGATAAAAACATGGCGGAACAATGGGCAAGTAGCCAGGGCTCGAAGCATTTCGAAATCACTGCGAGCGAGCGGGGTGAAGTAGAGGAGGTGGTCAAGGCGCTGGTGGACAGTATAGCAAGAGCGAGGCGTACGGATCAGAGGGACAAGGCAAATGGGGCCACAGAGGACAAAGGATCTGTCTTAAGGTTATTCAAGCGTTCTGCTTAGGATTAATGTATAGTTGGAAGGACTGCAATCCGTATCTGGAGCTTGGAACTGATGGTCACGAAGCATAAGATGCGCATTGCGCAAAAGCCTCCTCGAGTTGACGCACGCGCGTTTGAGAGCTGCGGTGCAGTGCTATAACTTAACGGAGAAAGACATTCTGCCAAGGATACAGCCGTGGATATGATACAGAAACTCAGCTGGAAAAAGATTGTGTGCCAGGAAATGATGCTGAATCTTTTTAGAGTTTCCTAAGTAACTAGTCACCGTTGTACGACCAGTCAGAATTATCCGAGTTAGCAATGGGAAATGAGCACCTTACCAGTAGCTGCCCATGTTCTGGTGTTTCGGATGTGCAGTATCACATGCATATATACAGGCGGGCTCTTCCGCTAGACACATGTCATATCGAAAGTTGAACCACGGTACCCCTGCGCGTACCAAAGGTTCATCTTACCCCAGATCCCTGGCTGTATATTGGACTATGCGAACTTCCATCGCTTCGCAAACTCTATTCCTTCCGCCAAAGTGCCCACTCTTGCATCGATGGCATACCCTTCTTTCTCGAGAGCAATGCACTCATCCCATAGGCTTTTCAGTGGAACCGAGAATGTTTCAATGAATTCGTTATCCTCGAGGCTTGGCTGCGGATTGCGATTCTCTGGAAGAGACAAATCGACAGTAACGTGGATCATTCTCAAGTTGGTATTGCAAAAACCCGGATCTGTGTGGGTGATCAGTTAGTGGAGACGCGGAACGGCACGAATAGCTCCCTTGTATAATCGTCCTCATGTTGAGTCTTAAGGTGGGAAATACAGCAAGGATGCCAGTGCATCGACTTGGGTGATCCGGCTATATACGACTTACCATTGAACATGATAGGGCTGATTCGAAACTAGCGAGGGGGGATAGAAGATCAGCATGTCTTCCCGTCAGTAGGCGAGAAACATGACTTACGGTTTGGTCTTCGATTAGTTCACCAACATAGCCCGTCTCTTCTTTGAGCTCGCGAAGCGCACACATTTCAGCACTCTCACCAGGATCCATGAGACCGGCTGGAACTTCGATGACAGTGGCATTGACTGGCGGACGCCATTGCTTTTGGAGGACGATGCGCGGTTCGTCGTTTGGCTTTGCAGGATCTTGAAGAATGGCTGCAACACCGACGCCGTCAATATCCATACCCTTGGGTCGCGTAAGGCGCTCGCCAGACTCCCAAGTGCGCTCGACGCCTTCGGGATCAGTGTAGGTAGTCCTATGGAAAAAATTCAATGCCAGTGCGCCAAGGACGACAATTCAGCTACGCACTTGATGAATGTAGCCCACTTTGCGTCCTTGTTTTCCAGCGGCTCAATCTTAACGATCTTCGGCTTCCTCGGTGCACTGTTGACTGAAGCCATGATGGGGGTTGCGGAGCTGAGTTAATGCGGGGGCGGATGTGGCGTGCGGTCGATGTCAGCCGCTAGTTGCAAGCCCTATGACGGCATACATCGCGAGTGCCTGCCAAGAGTCTCAGAACAAGTACAAGGGACGAGCGATGTCTTCAATTTACACGTGATAAGAGTGTCGCCTGGCAACACTCATCTGCTCACCAGCCATCATTAAACATGCTTTGATGTTGTATGTAGTTGATATAGTAATTTGGACTTGTACTTGACGAGCCGGTATGGGTGTGTGCTCCTGTTAACCACGGAGAGGGCACAGGCCTCGCATGTATACACGAATGCTTTCACGGCGTTGTTGAATGATTTGCAGTTGCTTGTCCTAAGGCGGGATCATGACGTTCAGATAAGAAAAGTGTAACCAGGAGCGGAAGAGACAAGCTGCTGACGACCCTGTCGATCTTCACGGGTTTGCTGACTGCCCATAGAGGAAAGCCACAGGGTGCAGGGTAACTTCCTGGTACAAACAACACGCTGCTTTTCCAACAACACCACTCCAATAAGCCAACTGTTGACCTGGTCCTGCAAAAGAAGTTTTTTTCCGAACAAGAGTCATGTTAGGTTTATGGTAGCGAATTTCCTAGTAATGCCGCCGAAAGAGAGTTGCTACTAGATCTTCACTAGGAAATGCGCTAAACTCTCGTCTATTGATAGTTTGCCGGAGACAATAATAGCGAAAGGCGGCGTGCGGCGTAGGTTCAGTAGAGAAGGCCGTGGAGTCCATGGCATTACAACCTGTAATCTCGCTGCATCGCATTGGCCACGTTGTGGCGTCATGGAAAGAAATCACAGTGTGAGGCTTCGGGCCACGCTACCCGGCGACCGCTGTTGCTGGTGCGAACAAGTACGAGGTTATAGGGGAACACGACCGCAGAAGCGCCAGTACCCGAGCTTGGCCAAGGGAACGGGCTTGTCTGTACGAGAGCACTTATGTAAACAAGCGATGGTATCCCCTGTCACAGCGGTCACGGTGCCATCCGAGTAAGTAGACATGGAATGTAACAGCGGATAAACCCAAGGTAGCAGATGACGCCTGTTGGCATACACTAGCACGTTAGCCGTGCCATCAAGGAACTTGTCATGATGATGCTGTTGAGGCGCTGGCGGCGGCATGGGGAACTGCGGCCCTCGCCCGGAATGGCTGCGCAGTGGGTCGTCGTTTTGCCGTCGCCGTCGAAAGCGGCACAGTCTGCACGACTGAGGACGCAGAGTCAGAAGCGAGTTATAGGTGTTTCGTTTGGGCGGCGCTGAGCCAGTTGCATCGTAGTGCGACACGCCTCTAGCGATTTGGGCTTGTAACAGGGTAGTGGCTTTGCGCCCTTTGCATCATGTGCATCCACAAACCATAGCGTGGGATGGGGGAAGGGTCAACGGTTAAAGGCACCTTGCACTCTGTAGACATGGTATGTAATAATGTACACCTAGTAAGTAGGAGTAGGCCACAGGGCAGAAGTCGGGAGTCTCACTATGGCTACCGAGCGAGCCGGGAGGTTGCGGTCAGTTGTGGGGGCGACTTGGGGAGACGTGCGAAGAGCTGTGGCGAGAGCGCAATAGGGTGAAAGCAACGAGAGAGAGAGAGAGAAAGGCTTGAGAAAAGCATGTGATGGCTGGCGAGTATGGACATGGGCATTGGCTTTCGCATGGGTGTTGGTGTGCTAGGACTGCAAAAAGAAAAGACGCAGGGGCCACTGGCGCCCGTGCCTTAGCCACTTTCGGGTGGCTTCTCCTGCCAAGCACTAAATATAAGCGGGGCGGGCTCGGCGGCCTGACCGTCCGCTATTTTGGTGCCTGTCGGCATTTTTACTCGACACACGACCGCCCAGTATATGCCAATTATCACGCCTTTATCGCTTTGCCTCTATTCCCCCCTTCCAAGGCCCGGGCCAAATGTCCATGTTGGGCTGCTCGGCCAGCGGATGCCATCTGTTGGGCCCGCCGCCGTTTGTTGCGCCATTCCCGGCGCTTCAGTACCATAGGGCTCTGGGTGAAGCAAAGCAAAGCAAGCAGTCGCCCAGACAGCGAGTGCAGTGCAGGTGGAACTTGGGCGGGCTGGACCACCAATAGGTGGGATTTTACGAGCGCCCAGATTGCCATCGATCAAGAGCGCTGCTGGATCCTTGGGAGCACTGACTTCGGGGCAAGGCTGCCTTTGCATGGGTAACGGCTACTTCACAGCCAATATCCTTAGCGCATATGCGTGAAACTTCTTTTCCTGGCAGTGCCTTGCCGGTGATTGGCGACCGATGGTCTCTTTTGCGGGCAGGCATTAACACCCGAGTTCCTTACTCCGCTTTTAGATCCCAAAGCATGTGTGCCCACGCCGGATGTAGGTACGCATGGCGCCAAATCGCCCAGGAAGACAGCGATCCCTTCTGGACCTACTACCCTCATTTATCCCCCCTTCCCTCCTCGCTCCTTCGTCTAGCTTTTGGTTTTTCAGGAGTTTGCTTCCCCGATCCGATCATTACTGGTGTGCTTCCATCACACGTCCTTTCGCTTCTCATAACTACTATATTGTCTATACTGCGTATTTCCCGACTGCACATGTTCTGCATCTTCACCCACCACTCGTTTGACAGCAAGACAAAACAACCCTACAACTAATCAGGAAAGAACGCACATCCTGTCCTAATTCGGATCGTCACCACACCTCGAGCACCGGGTCACTGGAACACACTACCTTGAAGATTGCCATCCGTACACCACCAACCCCAGAAGACTACCTTCCCTACGATACCCCAATTTAGACACCACTGTCCGCTACCCTAACCACAATGGCGAACTGGTTTGGAAACCTTGACTTGGCATACAAATATGTGTAAGTTGCCGTACACACTGGCTAACGAAACAAGACTGATCCGTGTCAGTGTCGTATTTATGAGTTTGCTCCTTATTACCATCATTGCTGGATTCATCAAGGTGCTATACAACCGACAGAGGTACGTTGAACGAACAAAGTAACACTCTGCAGTAGCTTACAATGGAAACAGGTTAAAGAAGGCGACCAAGGCCGAGCTTGAAGCTGGACCCAAGGAGGACACCGTCGAGCTAAACCAACGTGAGAAGGATGAGGGAGATTTGTTTGGTATTCGGGCCATCGAGGCAGGTTTTTACGCTGGTGTTGCTCAGTCGCGCCCTACATCAAGGGCAGGATCCATCGTTAGCAATCACCCCGGAGCTATGAGCAACAGCACGCTGGTTGGAGGCAGCGCCAGCTCGCCGCTCATGAAGGGCCAGTCCACCAACAACAGCACGCTCAGTCTGAACCTCAGTGCCGCCAACGATGCCACTCACCGTCCTCCACCTTCAACCTTGAAGCTCCGTCCCTCGGAGGCTGAACTCAGCGGAAGGCACAACCACATGGTCGACATGTCGCTTCAAGTTCCTCCATCGCCAGGTGCTCCTCCTCGCGATCCCCCAGCTACGACATTTGGTTCTTACGAGCACGACAACAACAACTTCCGACTTTCCGACACCATGGCATATGACTCGTCTTCGGGCCAATCACCTTACAACCCTCCTACCACTCAGCTGCCTACGCTCCCGGGCCATGCGCTGCGGAAAGAATCCCGATCGCCATCGCCTGAGAATGGATACCCTCGCGTGCAGGTTCACGAGCCGAGTAGGTAGCCAGCTCCCTGGTGCGTTGAATTTTTTGTATTTTTAGCAATTTGGTAGTTACATACTATACTGGGCCCACCCTAACTTTTGACCAAAGACTCTGAGCCTGCACAATATTCGTCGTATGCTGTCCCCGCCAGACTCCAACCGCGCGCATACTCTCCGTACTGTGAAGGAGGAAGCGATGCAAGCAGCATGTACAGCAGCAACAGCCACACGGGGCTGAGCGCATTTGGGGTAGTGTACCACACATCGGAGCATAGTGGTATGCAAAGACAAGAGGCGGAAAGATTGGCGAAGGAACGGCCATTATCCGAGTCTTCGACGGCAATGTCTGGGCATACGTCGATCCTGGGGTCTATTATCAGCGAGGGCGAATCACAAGGTCGACAGTCGAATCTTGTTGCGCCTGGGCAGTCAGGGGCGACGGACTCGCGGCTAAGCGAATTCTACGAGGCGTACTACCGCAACTCGCACTTTGGGCCGGCGCAGTCTGTTGAGACGATGCAACACAGTCTGGACAGACGATCCGTCATTATCGAAGTCGACACGCCCTTGGCGTCGCCTATGGTTTCTAGGCAACCCGGGACTGCGTATTGAGACTGGACATGCACGCCAGCGTCAATAGCAAGACATGGCTGGAGCTGTGACCACAAGACAACATGGGCCTCGGATGGACCTAGGATGCTTTTCTTTTCTTCTTCTTCAACTGGGACGGTTGAACTCTGGATATTCATGCGGTTGGGAAAATCGGAATTTGGGATTTGGACAGGCGACAAAAAAAAGATACGGTGACGAGTGTTATGTCTACCTTCTAGGCAAAAGGGTTTTGTCCACCACGACACGACATGGGGGGTTTCGTTTAATATTCTCTTCGGATTGTGTATTATATATTTATTGTTGGCTGATTTGTACAAGCCATGGTTGGTTTTTGTTGGTAATAGGTATTAGTATGGATAAATAATCGGATTACCTGCTGCACAGGATTTACTGCAGCAGCCTTGTAACATGAGAATTCTGCCATGGATACATATGCATGAGTGTTGTGCAGCAGTGGTTGATAAGGCTGCCAGCCTTGTTTCCTTAGTCACTCACCGTCTGACTGCTAAAAAGACGATGATGGTGTGAGGCCAAGTCAGTTTTGCGGGTGAGGCCATGTTCACGCCACGCTGGCCAATGAGCATGCAGGGACGGTAACCCCTGGCAGAAACATGGAGGCGGTGAGGGCGATCCCTGTCGTCGACATCGACGCTTAAGATCGTGGGTTCGCCACGCCTGGGAATTAAGACAAGAGGGACGAGTAAAAGCTGCCGGACCCTAACAGCTTTTGAGCCTCGCATCTCGTGTTTGCCTACCTCTAATTATCTACGACTTTTTTTCTTACCACGTCCTCTGACCCTATTCTACTACCTAGCCCTGTTGCTTTTGGCTGTCCAAAATCACCTGCCTCGAGCCCAACACTTTTGCTTGCTTGTTTTGTTATCGCAGCCTCCACCGCCCTCACCCACCATCAACGCTTTCAGCTGGGCCCTCGACCCGGCCCATAATAATCGCAGCCATGCTCACCATGTATTCTGGCACCAAGCTCACCGAGCTACCGCCTGGTGTCAGCGCCACACATTCTCCACAGCTGCGCAAAAGAGGCTCGTCGACACAAATTGCGCCCACGGCCCAAGCCATAGAAACAACAGACTATCGCGAACAAAGGCGGCGCATCCACCACGAGGCAGATGTCGTCATTGTCGGTGCTGGTATCCTGGGCTGTGCTGCTGCTGTCGCATTCGGCAAGCAGGGCAGAAGCGTCATATTGCTGGAAAAGAGTCTCAAGGAGCCTGACCGCATTGTCGGCGAGCTGCTGCAACCTGGCGGTGTAAATGCCCTTGAGAAATTGGGCATGAGGGGTACGCGGTGTCTGTTTCGATGATGAAGTGGGATGCTGACAGAACATTATAGATTGCCTTGATGACATTGACGCCATTCCCTGTTATGGCTATCAGGTCATGTACCACAAAGAGGAGGCCCACATTCCCTATCCCGACAACCTGATTAAAGGCGCGCCCTCAAAGGCACCCGAAGGTCGCTCCTTTCACCACGGCCGCTTCATCTCCAAGCTCCGCGCAAAGGCAAAGGCAACGCCCAATGTTACTGTTGTTGAGTCGACTGTCACGTCGCTAGTCAAGAGCGACCACACCAACCAGGTCGTAGGTGTATCGTGTCAAACTGACGGCGAACAAGACTATTTCTTTGGTGCTGTGACCCTGGTCGCCGACGGCTATGCATCAAAGTTCCGCAAGGAATACATTCCTCACCAGCCCCAGGTCCGCAGCAAGTTCTGGGGTCTGGAGATGATTGATGCTCAACTTCCTGTCCCGAACCACGGCCATGTCATTCTCACCGACGCACCTCCAATCCTCATCTACCAGATTGGTACCCACGAGACGCGTATTCTCATCGATGTACCAGAGAACTTGCCCTCGGCGTCGCCCAAGAACGGCGGTATCAAGAACCACATGCTCAACGTAGCACTGCCCCGCCTTCCGGAATGCGTACAGCCTGCATTCCGCAAAGCAGTCGAGCAAGGCAAGCTCCGTAGCATGCCAAACTCCTTCTTGCCTCCCTCGACGCAGAAGCAGGCCGGCCTCATCATCCTCGGCGACGCAATGAACATGCGCCATCCCCTTACCGGAGGCGGCATGACGGTCGCCTTCAACGACGTAGTCCTTCTTTCTTCCCTTCTCTCCCCCGCCAACATTCCCTCGCTCGAAGACTCCGAGGCCGTTCTCGCTGCCCTCGGCAAATTCCACTGGCAACGCAAGAACGGCACCAGTGTCATCAACATTCTCGCCATGGCCCTCTACTCGCTCTTCGCCGCAGACAACGTCTACCTCGAACTCATCAAGAAGGGATGCTTCAAGTACTTTTTACGTGGCGGTGCCAGCGTCGCCGAGCCAAGCGGCATGTTGGCCGGTCTGATTACCCATCCCTGGATGCTGGTCTACCACTTTTTCTACGTCGCCGTCTATGCCATCTATGTCCGACTACTCGAGGTTCCGTTCTACATGATCCCATGGACACTGATTGTCGAGAGCACAATGGTGATATGGACGGCCGTCTGTGTTATCGGTCCTTACATCATTGCCGAGGCCAAGATTTGATGAAAAAGATGACAAAAGAACGAGCAAATGTTGTATGGAAACCTCTTTTTCGTGAATGTATATATCTCTTTTTAGTTTGCATGACGCTCGCTCTTATGTCCTTTATCCGAGGCGCCTGGGGTGTCTGGACAGCTGGCTGGTGTTTGATGGTAATTAGATTTTTTTTTCTAGATATGATAGTAATCGTAATTTATATGACATTTAAGTCATTTATTCCTATCGATGCTTTGCAATGTGCTTATCATCGATCTGTCTCTGAACAAAAATGGTACTCCAGTGCATCACCGTATATAAAACTCTTCTACGCACACTACGGTAATTATCCATCTTCCTCTTTCTCAACATATTTCATCAGAATGCAAAAAACAAGCCCCTGATACCAAAATTTCTCCATCTCCTCAGATCCATCTTTCCAGATTCGAATGATATTAGTTTGTATCGAACCTATCATATCGCTCTCTTTTTTTGGGCGCTCAGAAAAACATACAGATCCCTTAGATTATTCCTGCTTCCCATGAGATATCCAAGTTAGGTCTCTTCATCATGTACTCAATCCCTTTTTGGTTTTTGGTTCACTCAATGGGAGATAGAAAAGTTAGAGACTTTGATGAAGGGAAACAAGGGATTGTTTATTTTGTACTTTGTAGGAGGGATTTCGTATGTTGTAGAGAGACTAGAGTATTGCTTAATAGAGTAACTTATTGGGTTAGGATGTAATTGTTTGGAGTTAAGTCGGTGAAAAGATTGATTTTCTGGGAAGGGTGATGGAGTGTTATTGGAAGTTTGAGAAGATTATTTGTGTACACCAACGATATGCATGTACAAAGAGAGTGAAGGAGAGCGAAGGAGAGCAAGACTGGACAAATCTAACTTCATATTGTACTTATCAATAAACATATAGTTAGTTATAGTATATATTTAAACTGGTATCAATCGTAGTCCCATTAAATTTGTACAGACAAAAAAAAGAGGATGATGAAGATGAACAGAAACGAAAGGAAACTGACCCATCCTTGCGACTTGAGATACCTCCCCCCCAAGAGATTTGTTAAGAGTGTGCAATAAAAGAAGGAGGAGAAAGAGGAAGAGGAAGAAAGAAAGAAAACCCCGTCTGCTTGGTTTTTTTTTCAAAAAATCTCCAACCCTTCAAAATCCACACACAGATTCCTTGCTTGAAACCTCCCATCACCGCCAGCCTCGCCATTCGTCGCAGTCCGTCTGGCATCAAACATGCTGAGGCCAAAGTTAGCCGGACGACTAGCATACACGCCCACCCTGACCGCCTTATCCTCGACGCCCCAGAAAAACCACGTCACCTCCCTCAACTTTTTCCAGCCGACCAAATCATCCTCGTACCATACCCAAAGCGCATAGCCAATCCGCTCAATCTTGACCCGTAAGTCGTAGCGTCGCTGCTGGTGCGCTGGGAGCGCCGAAAGCGACCAGTCGGCGCCGTCAGAGTTTGCGACTACAGACGTCGCGTGGCAGGCGTTGTTGCAGAATTCCAAGCCGACTTTGACCCATTTTGAGGCTGGCATTTGCACTGCTGGGTAGGCGGGTGGGGGTCCGCGGCTGTCGACTACGACTGGCTGGGGTCCGGTACCAGGCGGGTTGGGGGATGGTGGTTCCACGTTTCCAGGGTTGCTGGCTATCGACGTCTGAGGCAGTGATGACGTCGCAGGTCCTTGTGTCGCGTCGTCGTCGTCGTCTTCTAGCAAAATATCTGCAATATTGGGGACCTCGAGGGTGCTGGTTGTTGATGTTGTTGTTGGTTGTGGTGATGTTGTTGCCGCCGCTGCTGCTGCTTGTTGTGCTTGTCTTGCCGCCATTTGTCCTGGCGGTGTGCCCGCGAATATGACCAACCCCCCTTGATCCCATTCCAACTCCCAATCAGCAGACACTGTAACTTCAGCGGCTATGAAAGGATTGCGCAGCGCTGTGTAAAGTATCGGGGCCGTGGAAACATCACCGGATGGAGGCTTTCTCCATAGGTCGGTATTTGGGGGCGCTGCCAAGGTAAAGGAGCCCAGCCATTCTGGCACAATGTCGTCCGAGACATTGAGAGGCGTGAAGGAGGAGCTCGCAGGCGGCATCGTTCTCGGTGGATTGCGGGTTTGGCCGTCGGGCGGGCTTGTGATGGGATGGCGTATATATGGCTATCAAGGGCTATGGATCGGTAGTAGACGAGGGCAGTTCCGGTGGGTTGCCGAGTGATAGTGGTTGAGTGGTTGTCTAGCTCTGTGTGACCAAGCTCGGAAGGTCATTCGCTTTGGCAAAAGCAAGGGTCCGGCTTATGTTTGGCTTGGGCAAGCATGTCAAATGGACCAGAGATCTGCAAGAGGGATCGTGAAAGGCGCCCGCGCGGAAAGCCGTCAAGGAAGCCTATCGCACGGTCAGCACGAAACCGTTCCATGTCATAAGCGCGCCCCTTATACGGCGCCCGTTCGTTTGCGCCTCAGCACCTGTGGCTGCGTGCATCCCACGCGTGCCAACGACGCATTCGGCTTTTTCAATGCGCTTGCTCACCTTTTGGCTGGACGGGCTTGTCTGGCGTGCTCTTTTGGAAGACTTGGAACCTGCTACGTAGGCACGCAGGGAGGAGCGGTCTAGAGTTTATATAAGTAGATACTCTATCTGGTAGTGCTTGGCTTGGCCTAGTCGGCAGGTTGCTGATGGTCATCCAAGCTGAGACGGCTTGCCACCGCAGACGGTCCAGCAGCTACGCGTCATTGCCATTGCACTACGCGACGTGGGCGTCAGCCAGTCCCAGGAGTCATTGTTGCGTCGGTCCCAGCGAACGGATCTGGTAGGAGAGGGGCGAGACGAGCAATTGCTCAAGGGAACATGGGCGCCAGCTGGAGCGCAGAAGGTGAGGCGGCCTAGGAGAGGCGATATTTCTCAGCCCCGCTGCTGCGCCGACAGGAAAGCGTAGAAAATTTTCTCCTTCATCTCTCGCGCCTGAGGCACGTTGCTCGGAGGGGGGGTGGGCAAACGCGGCAAAACGGTGTGATGCTACTTTGCTTTTCTTCGTCTTCTTCTTCTTCTCAGCTGCGGGCAGCCGTTGCTGACTCCAGCACACTGGCTGGGATTTGGGAGGTTTGTGTTTTCGGGCGAGGCTCGATGCAAGATTTGGTGGCAAGGACGGACGGATGTGTTGCAAGGTTTCACAGCAGAAGAGATATGTTTTGCATATGCCCTTGCAAGGCCGTAGGCGCTCGGTATCATTGGGCTTTTTTCCCCTCCCCCGCATACATACGTAATCGAGAGACTCGCGCCGAAGACGGCTGCCGCATGGCTACACTTCCGGCATACCACCGCCGCCGCCCTGCAATTCTGGTGATGCGTCCAGCCCACTGCGTTTGTTGTCAACCAAAAGCCACCTTGCGCCCTCATGTATTGCCCGCTGTATTGGGCAGCATGGCATGTCCCACTCGCCCAAACGCCTGCACGTTGTCTTCCACCATGCAGTTATCCGATGGTGTGTTGTTCATGTTTGATTCAGCGCCCCGTTTCTCTGCCAGAGGGCATTTATCATGATTGGCAGCACTGGGTCCAGTCTGTGTACTCGGTATCAGTCCGATTGTGTTGTTCATCTTCAGTAACGTGAGCGGCAAGCGAAGCGGCCGGGTAAGCGAAGCGGCCACCTAATTAAGTATTTTATCTTTGTACGTTAATAACTCAACACCACAACATAGTATTGCATTAAGAAGTAGCTTAAATTAATCGTCTACTTCTATTGTATCTTTTTTACAAGTGCGCTTG